>NW_026908342.1:5000-7500 GCF_033978785.1 Entelurus aequoreus
GGCCACGCTGGGTGCCTGCTGGCACCCCCGGGCTCGCCTGGAACGCGGCGGGACTTGCTGCACTCCAGCCTGGGTGTGATTTTTGATCATTTTCATGACTTTTTCCCCGACTTTCCCCACTTCCCCTGTGACTTTGCTGGGTGCGTCCTGGCCATGCTGGGTGCCTCCAGGCACCCCTGGGCTCGGCTGGAACGCGGCGGGACTTGCTGCACTCCAGCCTGGGTGTGATTTTTGATCATTTTCGCGACTTTTCCCCCGACTTTCCCCACTTCCCCTGTGACTTTGCTGGGTGCGTCCTGGCCACGCTGGGTGCCTCCTGGCACCCCTGGACTCGGCTGGAACGCGGCGGGACTTGCTGCACTCCAGCCTGGGTGTGATTTTTGATCATTTTCATGACTTTTTCCCCAACTTTCCCCACTTCCCCTGTGACTTTGCTGGGTGCGCCCTGGCCATGCTGGGTGCCTCCTGGCACCCCTGGGCTCGGCTGGAACGCGGCGGGACTTGCTGCACTCCAGCCTGGGTGTGATTTTTGCTCATTTTCACGACTTTCCCCCCAGACTTTCCCCACTTCCCCTGTGACTTTGCTGGGTGCGCCCTGGCCACGCTGGGTGCCTCCTGGCACCCCTGTGCTCGGCTGGAACGCGGCAGGACTTGCTGCACGCCAGCCTGGGTGTGATTTTTGACCATTTTCACGACCTTTTCCAGACTTTCCCCACTTTTCTACCCCACTTCCCCTGTGACTTTGCTGCATGCGTCCTGGCCACGCTGGGCACCTCTTGGCACCCCTGGACTTGGGTGGAACGCGGCGGGACTTGTGGCACTCAAATGTGGGTGTGATAAGGAAAAAAACTAGCCGTCAACGGCAAATTTTTAAAATCGGTCTCCAAACTAGGGCACGCGGGCCGAAGCGGTACGCCGGAATCCGGCCCCCGGATTTTTGTGGATTTTTATTATTTCTTTGGACATGTCGTGCATCCCTGGACTCGGGTGGGCGGCTGCGGGACTTGTGGGACTCGAACCTGGGTGTCATTTTGGACCATTTTTCGGGACTTTTGCCTACTTTTCCCACTTTTCCCCCCCACTCACAGTGTGACTTTGCTGGGGGCGCTTTGGACATGCCGGGCACCCTTGGACTCGGGTCACCTGCTGCGGGACTTGTGGCACTCAAACCTGGGTGTCACCTGGGTGTGATTTTGGACCATTTTCGGGACTTTTGCCTACATTTCTGAATTTCCTCCCCCACTCACAGTGTGACTTTGCTGGGAGCCTTGTGGACACGTCGGGCATCCCTGGACTCGGGTGACCGGCTGCGGGACTTGTGGCACTCAAACCTGGGTGTGCTTTTAGAACATTTTGGGGATTTTTGCACACTTTCCCAACTTTTCTTCCCCACTCACAGTGTGACTTTGCTGGGGGGCGCTTTGTACATGTCGGGCACCCTTGTACTCGGGTGACCGGCTGCGGGACTTGCTGCACTCAAACCTGGGTGTGATTTTAGAACATTTTGGGGATTTTTGCACACTTTCCCAACTTTTCTTCCCCACTCACAGTGTGACTTTGCTGGGGGGCGCTTTGTACATGTCGGGCATCCCTGGACTCGGGTGACCTGCTGTGGGACATGTGGCACTCAAACCTGGGTGTGATTTTAGAACATTTTGGGGATTTTTGCACACTTTCCCAACTTTTCTTCCCCACTCACAGTGTGACTTTGCTGGGGGGCGCTTTGTACATGTCGGGCACCTGGACTCGGGTGACCTGCTGCGGGACATGTGGCACTCAAACCAGGGTGTGATTTTGGATCGTTCAGGACATTTCCTGGCCGCATGCCCCAAAGGGCCTCACATACCCCGGGGACACGCGCTGGACACCCCGGGTAGCACAAAATATGCCGTTCTGTTTAAAAAGCCCGTCTATTGCTGTCCTAAGACACATGTGCAACAGCCCGGGGTTTATTTCCCTTCATAAGTAGGGTTTCTCTCTATAGTGCACACTTGGGAAAAAATGCATTTCTTTAGGGGTGCAATTGCGGCCGGAGTCCACGGGAGGGCTCCAATTCCCCGCTGCTGTCCTCTTGCAGTGTAAGAGGGTTGCTGTTTTCTGTCTGGAAATAGGGCCCCAAAAGGCATCCAGGGCCCCTAATGACAGTAATTTATGGCTCCAAAAGGCATCACATTGCCCGGGAAGACCTGACGGACGCCTCGGCGTCACCGAAATACTACAAACTGTTTAAAATGGGGCCCCCAAAAGGCCTGGAAATGATGCCTTTAATGCTGGAAAATAATGCTTTTTTTTTTTTTTTATAGGTGCAATTGCGGCCGGAGTCCACGGGAGGGCTCCAATTCCCCGCTGCTGTCCTCTTGCAGTGTAAGAGGGTTGCTGTTTTCTGTCTGAAAATAGGGCCCCAAAAGGCATCCAGGGCCCCTAATTAACAGTAATTTATGGCCCCAAAAGGCCTCACATTGCCCGGGAAGACCTGACGGACGCCTCGGCGTCACCGAAA
>NW_026908343.1:0-14744 GCF_033978785.1 Entelurus aequoreus
TAAGTACAAAATCGAGAGAGGCTAAAAATCACCTCTTTTTCCTTCTCTCGATCAGACACTTAGAAAAAAAACGGAAAAAAAAAATAAAAAATTTGGATTTTTTCTAAGTACAAAATCGAGAGAGGCTAAAAATCACCTCTTTTTCCTTCTCTCGATCAGACACTTAGAAAAAAAACGGAAAAAAAAAAAAAAAAAATTTGGATTTTTTCTAAGTACAAAATCGAGAGTGGCTAAAAATCACCTCTTTTTCCTTCTCTCGATCAGACACTTAGAAAAAAAACGGAAAAAAAAAAAAAAAATTTGGATTTTTTCTTAGTACAAAATCGAGAGAGGCTAAAAATCACCTCTTTTTCCTTTTCTCGATCAGACACTTAGAAAAAAAACGGAAAAAAAAAAAAAAAAATTGGATTTTTTCTAAGTACAAAATCGAGAGAGGCTAAAAATCACCTCTTTTTCCTTTTCTCGATCAGACACTTAGAAAAAAAAATGAAAAAAAAAAAAAAAAAATTGGATTTTTTCTAAGTACAAAATCGAGAGAGGCTAAAAATCACCTCTTTTTCCTTCTCTCGATCAGACACTTAGAAAAAAAACGGAAAAAAAAAAAAAAAAAAAATTGGATTTTTTCTAAGTACAAAATCGAGAGTGGCTAAAAATCACCTCTTTTTCCTTCTCTCGATCAGACACTTAGAAAAAAAACGGAAAAAAAAAAAAAAAAATTTGGATTTTTTCTAAGTACAAATTCGAGAGTGGCTAAAAATCACCTCTTTTTCCTTCTCTCGATCAGACACTTAGAAAAAAAAAAGAAAAAAAAAAAAAAAAAATTGGATTTTTTCTAAGTACAAAATCGAGAGAGGCTAAAAATCACCTCTTTTTCCTTCTCTCGATCAGACACTTAGAAAAAAAACGGAAAAAAAAAAAAAAAAAAATTGGATTTTTTCTAAGTACAAAATCGAGAGTGGCTAAAAATCACCTCTTTTTCCTTCTCTCGATCAGACACTTAGAAAAAAAACGGAAAAAAAAAAAAAAAAAATTGGATTTTTTCTAAGTACAAATTCGAGAGTGGCTAAAAATCACCTCTTTTTCCTTCTCTCGATCAGACACTTAGAAAAAAAACGGGAAAAAAAAAAAAAAAAATTTGGATTTTTTCTAAGTACAAAATCGAGAGAGGCTAAAAATCACCTCTTTTTCCTTCTCTCGATCAGACACTTAGAAAAAAAACGGAAAAAAAAAAATAAAAAAATTGGATTTTTTCTAAGTACAAAATCGAGAGTGGCTAAAAATCACCTCTTTTTCCTTCTCTCGATCAGACACTTAGAAAAAAAACGGAAAAAAAAAAAAAAAAAATTTGGATTTTTTCTAAGTACAAAATCGAGAGAGGCTAAAAATCACCTCTTTTTCCTTTTCTCGATCAGACACTTAGAAAAAAAACGGAAAAAAAAAATAAAAAATTTGGATTTTTTCTAAGTACAAAATCGAGAGTGGCTAAAAATCACCTCTTTTTCCTTCTCTCGATCAGACACTTAGAAAAAAAAATGAAAAAAAAAAAAAAAAATTGGATTTTTTCTAAGTACAAAATCGAGAGAGGCTAAAAATCACCTCTTTTTCCTTCTCTCGATCAGACACTTACAAAAAAAACGGGAAAAAAAAAAAAAAAAATTTGGATTTTTTCTTAGTACAAAATCGAGAGTGGCTAAAAATCACCTCTTTTTCCTTCTCTCGATCAGACACTTAGAAAAAAAACGGAAAAAAAAAAAAAAAAAATTTGGATTTTTTCTAAGTACAAAATCGAGAGAGGCTAAAAATCACCTCTTTTTCCTTCTCTCGATCAGACACTTAGAAAAAAAACGGAAAAAAAAAAAAAAAAATTTGGATTTTTTCTAAGTACAAAATCGAGAGTGGCTAAAAATCACCTCTTTTTCCTTCTCTCGATCAGACACTTAGAAAAAAAACGGAAAAAAAAAAAAAAAAAATTTGGATTTTTTCTTAGTACAAAATCGAGAGAGGCTAAAAATCACCTCTTTTTCCTTTTCTCGATCAGACACATAGAAAAAAAACGGAAAAAAAAAAAAAAAAAATTTGGATTTTTTCTAAGTACAAAATCGAGAGAGGCTAAAAATCACCTCTTTTTCCTTTTCTCGATCAGACACTTAGAAAAAAAAATGAAAAAAAAAAAAAAAAATTGGATTTTTTCTAAGTACAAAATCGAGAGAGGCTAAAAATCACCTCTTTTTCCTTCTCTCGATCAGACACTTAGAAAAAAAACGGAAAAAAAAAAAAAAAAAAATTGGATTTTTTCTAAGTACAAAATCGAGAGTGGCTAAAAATCACCTCTTTTTCCTTCTCTCGATCAGACACTTAGAAAAAAAAATGATAAAAAAAAAAAAAAAATTGGATTTTTTCTGAGTACAAAATCGAGAGAGGCTAAAAATCACCTCTTTTTCCTTCTCTCGATCAGACACTTAGAAAAAAAACGGAAAAAAAAAAAAAAAAAAATTTGGATTTTTTCGAAGTACAAAATCGAGAGTGGCTAAAAATCACCTCTTTTTCCTTCTCTCGATAAGACACTTAGAAAAAAAACGGAAAAAAAAAAAAAAAAAATTTGGATTTTTTCTAAGTACAAAATCGAGAGTGGCTAAAAATCACCTCTTTTTCCTTCTCTCGATCAGACACTTAGAAAAAAAAATGAAAAAAAAAAAAAAAAAATTGGATTTTTTCTAAGTACAAAATCGAGAGAGGCTAAAAATCACCTCTTTTTCCTTCTCTCGATCAGACACTTAGAAAAAAAACGGAAAAAAAAAAAAAAAAAAATTTGGATTTTTTCTAAGTACAAAATCGAGAGTGGCTAAAAATCACCTCTTTTTCCTTCTCTCGATCAGAAACTTAGAAAAAAAAATGAAAAAAAAAAAAAAAAATTGGATTTTTTCTAAGTACAAAATCGAGAGAGGCTAAAAATCACCTCTTTTTCCTTCTCTCGATCAGACACTTAGAAAAAAAACGGAAAAAAAAAAAAAAAAAAATTTGGATTTTTTCTAAGTACAAAATCGAGAGTGGCTAAAAATCACCTCTTTTTCCTTCTCTCGATCAGACACTTAGAAAAAAAACGGAAAAAAAAAAAAAAAAAATTTGGATTTTTTCTAAGTACAAAATCGAGAGAGGCTAAAAATCACCTCTTTTTCCTTCTCTCGATCAGACACTTAGAAAAAAAACGGAAAAAAAAAAAAAAAAATTTGGATTTTTTCTAAGTACAAAATCGAGAGTGGCTAAAAATCACCTCTTTTTCCTTCTCTCGATCAGACACTTAGAAAAAAAACGGAAAAAAAATAAATAAAATTTGGATTTTTTCTAAGTACAAAATCGAGAGTGGCTAAAAATCACCTCTTTTTCCTTCTCTCGATCAGACACTTAGAAAAAAAACGGAAAAAAAAAAAAAAAAATTTGGATTTTTTCTAAGTACAAAATCGAGAGAGGCTAAAAATCACCTCTTTTTCCTTCTCTCGATCAAACACTTAGAAAAAAAACGGAAAAAAAAAAAAAAAAATTTGGATTTTTTCTAAGTACAAAATCGAGAGTGGCTAAAAATCACCTCTTTTTCCTTCTCTCGATCAGACACTTAGAAAAAAACGGAAAAAAAAAAAAAAAAAATTTGGATTTTTTCTAAGTACAAAATCGAGAGTGGCTAAAAATCACCTCTTTTTCCTTCTCTCGATCAGACACTTAGAAAAAAAAATGAAAAAAAAAAAAAAAAAATTGGATTTTTTCTAAGTACAAAATCGAGAGAGGCTAAAAATCACCTCTTTTTCCTTCTCTCGATCAGACACTTAGAAAAAAAACGGAAAAAAAAAAAAAAAAAATTTGGATTTTTTCTAAGTACAAAATCGAGAGTGGCTAAAAATCACCTCTTTTTCCTTCTCTCGATCAGACACTTAGAAAAAAAAATGAAAAAAAAAAAAAAAAAATTGGATTTTTTCTAAGTACAAAATCGAGAGAGGCTAAAAATCACCTCTTTTTCCTTTTCTCGATCAGACACTTAGAAAAAAAAATGAAAAAAAAAAAAAAAAAATTGGATTTTTTCTAAGTACAAAATCGAGAGAGGCTAAAAATCACCTCTTTTTCCTTCTCTCGATCAGACACTTAGAAAAAAAACGGAAAAAAAAAATAAAAAATTTGGATTTTTTCTAAGTACAAAATCGAGAGAGGCTAAAAATCACCTCTTTTTCCTTCTCTCGATCAGACACTTAGAAAAAAAACGGAAAAAAAAAAAAAAAAAATTTGGATTTTTTCTAAGTACAAAATCGAGAGTGGCTAAAAATCACCTCTTTTTCCTTCTCTCGATCAGACACTTAGAAAAAAAACGGAAAAAAAAAAAAAAAATTTGGATTTTTTCTTAGTACAAAATCGAGAGAGGCTAAAAATCACCTCTTTTTCCTTTTCTCGATCAGACACTTAGAAAAAAAACGGAAAAAAAAAAAAAAAAAATTGGATTTTTTCTAAGTACAAAATCGAGAGAGGCTAAAAATCACCTCTTTTTCCTTTTCTCGATCAGACACTTAGAAAAAAAAATGAAAAAAAAAAAAAAAAAATTGGATTTTTTCTAAGTACAAAATCGAGAGAGGCTAAAAATCACCTCTTTTTCCTTCTCTCGATCAGACACTTAGAAAAAAAACGGAAAAAAAAAAAAAAAAAAATTGGATTTTTTCTAAGTACAAAATCGAGAGTGGCTAAAAATCACCTCTTTTTCCTTCTCTCGATCAGACACTTAGAAAAAAAACGGAAAAAAAAAAAAAAAAAATTTGGATTTTTTCTAAGTACAAATTCGAGAGTGGCTAAAAATCACCTCTTTTTCCTTCTCTCGATCAGACACTTAGAAAAAAAAAAGAAAAAAAAAAAAAAAAAATTGGATTTTTTCTAAGTACAAAATCGAGAGAGGCTAAAAATCACCTCTTTTTCCTTCTCTCGATCAGACACTTAGAAAAAAAACGGAAAAAAAAAAAAAAAAAAAAAAATTGGATTTTTTCTAAGTACAAAATCGAGAGTGGCTAAAAATCACCTCTTTTTCCTTCTCTCGATCAGACACTTAGAAAAAAAACGGAAAAAAAAAAAAAAAAAATTGGATTTTTTCTAAGTACAAATTCGAGAGTGGCTAAAAATCACCTCTTTTTCCTTCTCTCGATCAGACACTTAGAAAAAAAACGGGAAAAAAAAAAAAAAAAATTTGGATTTTTTCTAAGTACAAAATCGAGAGAGGCTAAAAATCACCTCTTTTTCCTTCTCTCGATCAGACACTTAGAAAAAAAACGGAAAAAAAAAAATAAAAAAATTGGATTTTTTCTAAGTACAAAATCGAGAGTGGCTAAAAATCACCTCTTTTTCCTTCTCTCGATCAGACACTTAGAAAAAAAACGGAAAAAAAAAAAAAAAAAATTTGGATTTTTTCTAAGTACAAAATCGAGAGAGGCTAAAAATCACCTCTTTTTCCTTTTCTCGATCAGACACTTAGAAAAAAAACGGAAAAAAAAAATAAAAAATTTGGATTTTTTCTAAGTACAAAATCGAGAGTGGCTAAAAATCACCTCTTTTTCCTTCTCTCGATCAGACACTTAGAAAAAAAAATGAAAAAAAAAAAAAAAAAATTGGATTTTTTCTAAGTACAAAATCGAGAGAGGCTAAAAATCACCTCTTTTTCCTTCTCTCGATCAGACACTTACAAAAAAAACGGGAAAAAAAAAAAAAAAAATTTGGATTTTTTCTTAGTACAAAATCGAGAGTGGCTAAAAATCACCTCTTTTTCCTTCTCTCGATCAGACACTTAGAAAAAAAACGGAAAAAAAAAAAAAAAAAATTTGGATTTTTTCTAAGTACAAAATCGAGAGAGGCTAAAAATCACCTCTTTTTCCTTCTCTCGATCAGACACTTAGAAAAAAAACGGAAAAAAAAAAAAAAAAAATTTGGATTTTTTCTAAGTACAAAATCGAGAGTGGCTAAAAATCACCTCTTTTTCCTTCTCTCGATCAGACACTTAGAAAAAAAACGGAAAAAAAAAAAAAAAAATTTGGATTTTTTCTTAGTACAAAATCGAGAGAGGCTAAAAATCACCTCTTTTTCCTTTTCTCGATCAGACACATAGAAAAAAAACGGAAAAAAAAAAAAAAAAAATTTGGATTTTTTCTAAGTACAAAATCGAGAGAGGCTAAAAATCACCTCTTTTTCCTTTTCTCGATCAGACACTTAGAAAAAAAAATGAAAAAAAAAAAAAAAAATTGGATTTTTTCTAAGTACAAAATCGAGAGAGGCTAAAAATCACCTCTTTTTCCTTCTCTCGATCAGACACTTAGAAAAAAAACGGAAAAAAAAAAAAAAAAAAAATTGGATTTTTTCTAAGTACAAAATCGAGAGTGGCTAAAAATCACCTCTTTTTCCTTCTCTCGATCAGACACTTAGAAAAAAAAATGATAAAAAAAAAAAAAAAATTGGATTTTTTCTGAGTACAAAATCGAGAGAGGCTAAAAATCACCTCTTTTTCCTTCTCTCGATCAGACACTTAGAAAAAAAACGGAAAAAAAAAAAAAAAAAAATTTGGATTTTTTCGAAGTACAAAATCGAGAGTGGCTAAAAATCACCTCTTTTTCCTTCTCTCGATAAGACACTTAGAAAAAAAACGGAAAAAAAAAAAAAAAAAATTTGGATTTTTTCTAAGTACAAAATCGAGAGTGGCTAAAAATCACCTCTTTTTCCTTCTCTCGATCAGACACTTAGAAAAAAAAATGAAAAAAAAAAAAAAAAAATTGGATTTTTTCTAAGTACAAAATCGAGAGAGGCTAAAAATCACCTCTTTTTCCTTCTCTCGATCAGACACTTAGAAAAAAAACGGAAAAAAAAAAAAAAAAAAATTTGGATTTTTTCTAAGTACAAAATCGAGAGTGGCTAAAAATCACCTCTTTTTCCTTCTCTCGATCAGACACTTAGAAAAAAAACGGAAAAAAAAAAAAAAAAAATTTGGATTTTTTCTAAGTACAAAATCGAGAGAGGCTAAAAATCACCTCTTTTTCCTTCTCTCGATCAGACACTTAGAAAAAAAACGGAAAAAAAAAAAAAAAAATTTGGATTTTTTCTAAGTACAAAATCGAGAGTGGCTAAAAATCACCTCTTTTTCCTTCTCTCGATCAGACACTTAGAAAAAAAACGGAAAAAAAATAAATAAAATTTGGATTTTTTCTAAGTACAAAATCGAGAGTGGCTAAAAATCACCTCTTTTTCCTTCTCTCGATCAGACACTTAGAAAAAAAACGGAAAAAAAAAAAAAAAAAATTTGGATTTTTTCTAAGTACAAAATCGAGAGAGGCTAAAAATCACCTCTTTTTCCTTCTCTCGATCAAACACTTAGAAAAAAAACGGAAAAAAAAAAAAAAAAATTTGGATTTTTTCTAAGTACAAAATCGAGAGTGGCTAAAAATCACCTCTTTTTCCTTCTCTCGATCAGACACTTAGAAAAAAAAATGAAAAAAAAAAAAAAAAAATTGGATTTTTTCTAAGTACAAAATCGAGAGAGGCTAAAAATCACCTCTTTTTCCTTCTCTCGATCAGACACTTAGAAAAAAAACGGAAAAAAAAAAAAAAAAAATTTGGATTTTTTCTAAGTACAAAATCGAGAGTGGCTAAAAATCACCTCTTTTTCCTTCTCTCGATCAGACACTTAGAAAAAAAAATGAAAAAAAAAAAAAAAAAATTGGATTTTTTCTAAGTACAAAATCGAGAGAGGCTAAAAATCACCTCTTTTTCCTTTTCTCGATCAGACACTTAGAAAAAAAAATGAAAAAAAAAAAAAAAAATTGGATTTTTTCTAAGTACAAAATCGAGAGAGGCTAAAAATCACCTCTTTTTCCTTCTCTCGATCAGACACTTAGAAAAAAAACGGAAAAAAAAAAAAAAAAAATTTGGATTTTTTCTAAGTACAAAATCGAGAGAGGCTAAAAATCACCTCTTTTTCCTTCTCTCGATCAGACACTTAGAAAAAAAACGGAAAAAAAAAAAAAAAAAATTTGGATTTTTTCTAAGTACAAAATCGAGAGAGGCTAAAAATCACCTCTTTTTCCTTCTCTCGATCAGACACTTAGAAAAAAAACGGAAAAAAAAAAAAAAAAATTTGGATTTTTTCTAAGTACAAAATCGAGAGTGGCTAAAAATCACCTCTTTTTCCTTCTCTCGATCAGACACTTAGAAAAAAAACGGGAAAAAAAAAAAAAAAAATTGGATTTTTTCTAAGTACAAAATCGAGAGTGGCTAAAAATCACCTCTTTTTCCTTCTCTCGATCAGACACTTAGAAAAAAAAATGAAAAAAAAAAAAAAAAATTGGATTTTTTCTGAGTACAAAATCGAGAGAGGCTAAAAATCACCTCTTTTTCCTTCTCTCGATCAGACACTTAGAAAAAAAACGGAAAAAAAAAAAAAAAAAAATTTGGATTTTTTCTTAGTACAAAATCGAGAGAGGCTAAAAATCACCTCTTTTTCCTTTTCTCGATCAGACACTTAGAAAAAAAACGGAAAAAAAAAAAAAAAAATTTGGATTTTTTCTAAGTACAAAATCGAGAGTGGCTAAAAATCACCTCTTTTTCCTTCTCTCGATCAGACACTTAGAAAAAAAAATGAAAAAAAAAAAAAAAAAATTGGATTTTTTCTAAGTACAAAATCGAGAGAGGCTAAAAATCACCTCTTTTTCCTTTTCTCGATCAGACACTTAGAAAAAAAAATGAAAAAAAAAAAAAAAAATTGGATTTTTTCTAAGTACAAAATCGAGAGAGGCTAAAAATCACCTCTTTTTCCTTTTCTCGATCAGACACTTAGAAAAAAAAAAGAAAAAAAAAAAAAAAAAATTGGATTTTTTCTAAGTACAAAATCGAGAGAGGCTAAAAATCACCTCTTTTTCCTTCTCTCGATCAGACACTTAGAAAAAAAACGGAAAAAAAAAAAAAAAAATTTGGATTTTTTCTAAGTACAAAATCGAGAGTGGCTAAAAATCACCTCTTTTTCCTTCTCTCGATCAGACACTTAGAAAAAAAACGGAAAAAAAAAAAAAAAAAAATTGGATTTTTTCTAAGTACAAATTCGAGAGTGGCTAAAAATCACCTCTTTTTCCTTCTCTCGATCAGACACTTAGAAAAAAAATGAAAAAAAAAAAAAAAAATTGGATTTTTTCTAAGTACAAAATCGAGAGAGGCTAAAAATCACCTCTTTTTTCTTCTCTCGATCAGACACTTAGAAAAAAAACGGAAAAAAAAAAAAAAAAAAAATTGGATTTTTTCGAAGTACAAAATCGAGAGTGGCTAAAAATCACCTCTTTTTCCTTCTCTCGATAAGACACTTAGAAAAAAAACGGAAAAAAAAAAAAAAAAAATTTGGATTTTTTCTAAGTACAAAATCGAGAGTGGCTAAAAATCACCTCTTTTTCCTTCTCTCGATCAGACACTTAGAAAAAAAAATGAAAAAAAAATAAAAAAAATTGGATTTTTTCTAAGTACAAAATCGAGAGAGGCTAAAAATCACCTCTTTTTCCTTCTCTCGATCAGACACTTAGAAAAAAAACGGAAAAAAAAAAAAAAAAAAATTTGGATTTTTTTCTAAGTACAAAATCGAGAGTGGCTAAAATCACCTCTTTTTCCTTCTCTCGATCAGACACTTAGAAAAAAAACGGGAAAAAAAAAAAAAAAAATTTGGATTTTTTCTAAGTACAAAATCGAGAGAGGCTAAAAATCACCTCTTTTTCCTTCTCTCGATCAGACACTTAGAAAAAAACGGAAAAAAAAAAAAAAAATTTGGATTTTTTCTAAGTACAAAATCGAGAGAGGCTAAAAATCACCTCTTTTTCCTTTTCTCGATCAGACACTTAGAAAAAAAACGGAAAAAAAAAAAAAAAAATTTGGATTTTTTCTAAGTACAAAATCGAGAGAGGCTAAAAATCACCTCTTTTTCCTTTTCTCGATCAGACACTTAGAAAAAAAATGAAAAAAAAAAAAAAAAAATTGGATTTTTTCTAAGTACAAAATCGAGAGTGGCTAAAAATCACCTCTTTTTCCTTCTCTCGATCAGACACTTAGAAAAAAAACGGAAAAAAAAAAATAAAAAAATTGGATTTTTTCTAAGTACAAAATCGAGAGTGGCTAAAAATCACCTCTTTTTCCTTCTCTCGATCAGACACTTAGAAAAAAAACGGAAAAAAAAAAAAAAAATTTGGATTTTTTCTAAGTACAAAATCGAGAGTGGCTAAAAATCACCTCTTTTTCCTTCTCTCGATCAGACACTTAGAAAAAAAACGGAAAAAAAAAAAAAAAATTTGGATTTTTTCTAAGTACAAAATCGAGAGAGGCTAAAAATCACCTCTTTTTCCTTTTCTCGATCAGACACTTAGAAAAAAAACGGAAAAAAAAAAAAAAAAAATTTGGATTTTTTCTAAGTACAAAATCGAGAGAGGCTAAAAATCACCTCTTTTTCCTTTTCTCGATCAGACACTTAGAAAAAAAATGAAAAAAAAAAAAAAAAAATTGGATTTTTTCTAAGTACAAAATCGAGAGTGGCTAAAAATCACCTCTTTTTCCTTCTCTCGATCAGACACTTAGAAAAAAAACGGAAAAAAAAAAAAAAAAAATTTGGATTTTTTCTAAGTACAAAATCGAGAGAGGCTAAAAATCACCTCTTTTTCCTTTTCTCGATCAGACACTTAGAAAAAAAACGGAAAAAAAAAAAAAAAAAATTTGGATTTTTTCTAAGTACAAAATCGAGAGAGGCTAAAAATCACCTCTTTTTCCTTTTCTCGATCAGACACTTAGAAAAAAAATGAAAAAAAAAAAAAAAAATTGGATTTTTTCTAAGTACAAAATCGAGAGAGGCTAAAAATCACCTCTTTTTCCTTCTCTCGATCAGACACTTAGAAAAAAAACGGAAAAAAAAAAAAAAAAAATTGGATTTTTTCTAAGTACAAAATCGAGAGTGGCTAAAAATCACCTCTTTTTCCTTCTCTCGATCAGACACTTAGAAAAAAAACGGAAAAAAAAAAAAAAAAAATTTGGATTTTTTCTAAGTACAAAATCGAGAGAGGCTAAAAATCACCTCTTTTTCCTTTTCTCGATCAGACACTTAGAAAAAAAACGGGAAAAAAAAAAAAAAAATTTGGATTTTTTCTAAGTACAAAATCGAGGGTGGCTAAAAATCACCTCTTTTTCCTTCTCTCGATCAGACACTTAGAAAAAAAACGGAAAAAAAAAAAAAAAAAAATTTGGATTTTTTTCTAAGTACAAAATCGAGAGTGGCTAAAAATCACCTCTTTTTCCTTCTCTCGATCAGACACTTAGAAAAAAAACGGGAAAAAAAAAAAAAAAAATTTGGATTTTTTCTAAGTACAAAATCGAGAGAGGCTAAAAATCACCTCTTTTTCCTTCTCTCGATCAGACACTTAGAAAAAAAACGGAAAAAAAAAAAAAAAATTTGGATTTTTTCTAAGTACAAAATCGAGAGAGGCTAAAAATCACCTCTTTTTCCTTTTCTCGATCAGACACTTAGAAAAAAAACGGAAAAAAAAAAAAAAAAAATTTGGATTTTTTCTAAGTACAAAATCGAGAGAGGCTAAAAATCACCTCTTTTTCCTTTTCTCGATCAGACACTTAGAAAAAAAATGAAAAAAAAAAAAAAAAAATTGGATTTTTTCTAAGTACAAAATCGAGAGTGGCTAAAAATCACCTCTTTTTCCTTCTCTCGATCAGACACTTAGAAAAAAAACGGAAAAAAAAAATAAAAAAATTGGATTTTTTCTAAGTACAAAATCGAGAGTGGCTAAAAATCACCTCTTTTTCCTTCTCTCGATCAGACACTTAGAAAAAAAACGGAAAAAAAAAAAAAAAAATTTGGATTTTTTCTAAGTACAAAATCGAGAGTGGCTAAAAATCACCTCTTTTTCCTTCTCTCGATCAGACACTTAGAAAAAAAACGGAAAAAAAAAAAAAAAATTTGGATTTTTTCTAAGTACAAAATCGAGAGAGGCTAAAAATCACCTCTTTTTCCTTTTCTCGATCAGACACTTAGAAAAAAAACGGAAAAAAAAAAAAAAAAAATTTGGATTTTTTCTAAGTACAAAATCGAGAGAGGCTAAAAATCACCTCTTTTTCCTTTTCTCGATCAGACACTTAGAAAAAAAATGAAAAAAAAAAAAAAAAATTGGATTTTTTCTAAGTACAAAATCGAGAGTGGCTAAAAATCACCTCTTTTTCCTTCTCTCGATCAGACACTTAGAAAAAAAACGGAAAAAAAAAAAAAAAAAATTTGGATTTTTTCTAAGTACAAAATCGAGAGAGGCTAAAATCACCTCTTTTTCCTTTTCTCGATCAGACACTTAGAAAAAAAACGGAAAAAAAAAAAAAAAAAATTTGGATTTTTTCTAAGTACAAAATCGAGAGAGGCTAAAAATCACCTCTTTTTCCTTTTCTCGATCAGACACTTAGAAAAAAAATGAAAAAAAAAAAAAAAAAATTGGATTTTTTCTAAGTACAAAATCGAGAGAGGCTAAAAATCACCTCTTTTTCCTTCTCTCGATCAGACACTTAGAAAAAAAACGGAAAAAAAAAAAAAAAAAAATTGGATTTTTTCTAAGTACAAAATCGAGAGTGGCTAAAAATCACCTCTTTTTCCTTCTCTCGATCAGACACTTAGAAAAAAAACGGAAAAAAAAAAAAAAAAAAATTTGGATTTTTTCTAAGTACAAAATCGAGAGAGGCTAAAAATCACCTCTTTTTCCTCTTCTCGATCAGACACTTAGAAAAAAAACGGGAAAAAAAAAAAAAAAATTTGGATTTTTTCTAAGTACAAAATCGAGGGTGGCTAAAAATCACCTCTTTTTCCTTCTCTCGATCAGACACTTAGAAAAAAAACGGAAAAAAAAAAAAAAAAATTTGGATTTTTTCTAAGTACAAAATCGAGAGTGGCTAAAAATCACCTCTTTTTCCTTCTCTCGATCAGACACTTAGAAAAAAAAATGAAAAAAAAATGAAAAAAATTGGATTTTTTCTAAGTACAAAATCGAGAGAGGCTAAAAATCACCTCTTTTTCCTTCTCTCGATCAGACACTTAGAAAAAAAACGGAAAAAAAAAAAAAAAATTTGGATTTTTTCTAAGTACAAAATCGAGAGTGGCTAAAAATCACCTCTTTTTCCTTCTCTCGATCAGACACTTAGAAAAAAAACGGAAAAAAAAAACAAAAAAAATTTGGATTTTTTCTAAGTACAAAATCGAGAGAGGCTAAAAATCACCTCTTTTTCCTTCTCTCGATCAGACACTTAGAAAAAAAACGGAAAAAAAAAAAAAAAAATTTGGATTTTTTCTAAGTACAAAATCGAGAGTGGCTAAAAATCACCTCTTTTTCCTTCTCTCGATCAGACACTTAGGAAAAAAACGGAAAAAAAAAAAAAAAAATTTGGATTTTTTCTTAGTACAAAATCGAGAGAGGCTAAAAATCACCTCTTTTTCCTTTTCTCGATCAGACACTTAGAAAAAAAACGGAAAAAAAAAAAAAAAAATTTGGATTTTTTCTAAGTACAAAATCGAGAGAGGCTAAAAATCACCTCTTTTTCCTTTTCTCGATCAGACACTTAGAAAAAAAAATGAAAAAAAAAAAAAAAAATTGGATTTTTTCTAAGTACAAAATCGAGAGAGGCTAAAAATCACCTCTTTTTCCTTCTCTCGATCAGACACTTAGAAAAAAAACGGAAAAAAAAAAAAAAATAAAATTGGATTTTTTCTAAGTACAAAATCGAGAGTGGCTAAAAATCACCTCTTTTTCCTTCTCTCGATCAGACACTTAGAAAAAAAACGGAAAAAAAAAAAAAAAAATTTGGATTTTTTCTAAGTACAAATTCGAGAGTGGCTAAAAATCACCTCTTTTTCCTTCTCTCGATCAGACACTTAGAAAAAAAAAGAAAAAAAAAAAAAAAAAAATTGGATTTTTTCTAAGTACAAAATCGAGAGAGGCTAAAAATCACCTCTTTTTCCTTCTCTCGATCAGACACTTAGAAAAAAAACGGAAAAAAAAAAAAAAAAAATTGGATTTTTTCTAAGTACAAAATCGAGAGTGGCTAAAAATCACCTCTTTTTCCTTCTCTCGATCAGACACTTAGAAAAAAAACGGAAAAAAAAAAAAAAAAAATTTGGATTTTTTCTAAGTACAAAATCGAGAGAGGCTAAAAATCACCTCTTTTTCCTTTCTCGATCAGACACTTAGAAAAAAAACGGAAAAAAAAAAAAAAAATTTGGATTTTTTCTAAGTACAAAATCGAGAGTGGCTAAAAATCACCTCTTTTTCCTTCTCTCGATCAGACACTTAGAAAAAAAAATGAAAAAAAAAAAAAAAAATTGGATTTTTTCTAAGTACAAAATCGAGAGAGGCTAAAAATCACCTCTTTTTCCTTCTCTCGATCAGACACTTACAAAAAAACGGAAAAAAAAAAAAAAAATTTGGATTTTTTCTTAGTACAAAATCGAGAGTGGCTAAAAATCACCTCTTTTTCCTTCTCTCGATCAGACACTTAGAAAAAAAACGGAAAAAAAAAAAAAAAAAATTTGGATTTTTTCTAAGTACAAAATCGAGAGAGGCTAAAAATCACCTCTTTTTCCTTCTCTCGATCAGACACTTAGAAAAAAAACGGAAAAAAAAAAAAAAAAATTTGGATTTTTTCTAAGTACAAAATCGAGAGTGGCTAAAAATCACCTC
>NW_026908344.1:0-13570 GCF_033978785.1 Entelurus aequoreus
AACCCCAAACCCCAAACCCCAAACCCCCCAAACCCCAAACCCCAAACCCAAACCCCAGAATAATAAAATTATATATAATAATAAAATAAAAATAAATTATGATTTTATAATATTTTTTTAATCCAATTAAATTAAAGACAAAGTATATTAAAATATTAGGTGATTTATTAAATTTACAAAAGATAATTCTATTAATTTTTTATATATAATTATAATATTAAATATAAATAAATCATAATATAAGAAAATTAATTATTAACCAAATTTTATAAATACTCATTTACCTTTCTAACTCACTAAAAAAACTACTATACTATTTTATATTAATTAATTATTTTTAAATCTTTCATAATCTTTAAATATCATTAATACTATTCTATAATGATTAAAAAGAATTTTTTACATTCACAAATTATTCTTTTAGATCTTTTAGAAAATAATAATTTTAAAAAAGTTCTAAATTATTTTCGCTGCATTCTGCTGTATTTTTTTTTCTATTTTAATCATCTCGTATATTTTAATGTTAAATTTTATTTATTATTGATTATAGCTAAGAAGATAAGAAATAACTTATACAAAAATTCCTAAATTAACTACACCCAAAATAAACATAAAAATATTATAATTTTTGAAGATATAAATTTGGGCAACTAATCTCCTTAACCTATAAATAAAAATGTCGTAAAGGTAAACAAAAACAATCATAGAAATTCTAGTAATAAACTTATGTATCATCTTCTTAAAATGATTCTATTCTAAAATTTATATTACCAAAGTCCAAGCCAGTAAAAAGCTAAAATAAAATTTAAGAATAAAACTATTCTTATCTTTAAGTATGAATTTAATATAATAAAAAAATCAGTTCTTTATCTAGAAGTAATCTAGAAGTCTTTAACACTAGACGTTAGTGATATCAAACTATCCTATATTAGCCATATTATATATAACTGTTGTATATAATACTTATATTATGAATTAAATATCATCAAATCACTTGAATATCACACATATAGTTTATTAGGTAATAAATAGTAATCATTTATCATTATTGTCTTGAACTAATAGCATCCAAATGGAAAATTAAAGTGTAGCAAAGCTTAAAAAAAAATATTCAGAATAAGATAAGTGTTTCTTTTTATAAAATCTCTTTATCCTTAAATTTATAATAATATTAAATTTTTCAGATATAAAAAATCAGCGTAAAAGATTTCATTATATATAAGAGAACTATAATAATATTTTGCTCTATTTTTAGTTTTTACTATTTTTATATTTATAAAGAGTCATTATACTGATACCATAATATATAACAAAGTATAATAGTCAGTAAATTTATCCTATTAATAACCTATGTATATTATTGGTATTTTATAAATTAAATATTACCAAAAATTATCATATCCTCAATTTGTTCAATTTTTTTTTCCTCTTATATAATAAAATATTTTATAAATTATCCTCTCATAGTATTTAATTAGACATTATAATATGTCTGAGTTAAAAATTTAAAATATTTAGAATTAACTTGTAAATAAAAAAAAACATCGAAGAGTGAATAATTCACTAAATACAAGAAATGTATTTTTAACTAATATAAAAGAGAATAATGATATGAATAAATAACAATAAACATAAAGAGCTTACTTTATAAATAGATTATACTAAACTAAATAAATATTTAAAAAATAAAAAGATTAATAATAATCTTATTAGTATCTAGATATGAAGGATGTTAAAAATTTGAATTAAATAAAATAATAAAAAATATTTATTTATAAAGTTAGTTTAATACTATTAAGAGATCATAATAAGATATACTATGATATACCATAAAAAAATCTTCATTGATAGTTTTTCAATAATAATAGTATCTTATAAATAATATTAAAAAAACTAATTCAATATCTGATATATTTGGAAAATTTTATACACCAAATTTGATCAATATTTGATAGTATAAATTAGAAGATCATAATAGATACTTAGAAGAAGCAATAGAAAGAAATAAAAGCTAAAATATATAAATTTTTTAAATAAAGCATAATATCATAAAAAGCTTTAAAAGATTATATAAAAATAACAATTTGGATGATTCCTTAATAACTACAGTACTATAATGCAAGATTATAAAATTTGATAGAAATCTTAGATAGCCAAATAACATAAAATGCATTTGATACTATATAAGAAATAATATAAAATTTTATTTATTTTCAGAATCGCTTTTGATAATATATAAAAACTTAGAAAATGACCTGTATATAAATAGTCTATATTTACTTAAGCTTAAAAACTGTAAATTAATTAATATATTAAATGGTCTTTAGCTATTTATTAGAAGAGAATTAAGTGATTTCGAAAATAATAGTAAAGAACTCTTATATATAATATAATAAGATTTTAAAATGAAAAGCATTTAAAATAATTAACTTAAATATTCTTTATTAAATAATTTATTTTAATTTTATCATTTTATCAATTAGATGAATCTTTATTGATAAAATCAAAGCTTAACTTTCCCATTTATTAACATTTTTTTATTCTTTACTACCTTTAAATACTCTAAAAAGATAGGATACTTTTTCTACTTTTTACTTAAGTTTAAAATATTTATAAAGACTATCAATAATTTTTATTATATTTTTATTAATTTATCATTTTTATCTTAATAGACCTATTATTTTTCTATTTATCTTATTTCTCTTTATATTTTATTTTAAAACTAATTTAATATATAAACTCAGAATTTATAATGCTAATATTTTTCTTTGTTTTATATATAAATTTGTCATTTCTATAAAATTTTTAAAATTTAAAGGAAAAAGCTTTTTCATAATAAAAAAGCATGATACTACTAATAAATCAAAAAAATTAATATATAAGCAATTTTATATAAAATTATTTAACAAAAAACAACTTAGATTTTCTTTATGAATTTTTTATTGTAAATTGTTAAAGATTTGAAGATTATTGCAAAATCAATAAAATAGAATAATAAAATATTGTTCAACTAATACAGCCTCATTAACAGTAGACATACACAGAATAATAAATAGAATACCTCTTTAAAGACTTAACTTATAATATTATTATGCTGGATAGTAGTCCTTACACAAATAATCTTCAAGAAAATAAAATAATAATAAGTATTAAAAATAAAGATTAAGAATACCTCAATAATATAGTGAAGTAATTTTCTTTTTATTTTATCAAATTCAAACAAGCTTAGAATATATACGTAATAATTGATGAAACTAAAGACCCTTATATAGAAATAGATTTCTTTAATATTAAAACTATCTTAATCTCTTAGAATTTGTCGAACTCAAATTTTGATAGAATAAATCTAAAATATCAAAACTCAATAATCTACCTCAACTATAATACTTATTTATTATACTGATCCTTGAAATCTGAAAAATAAATAATTTTACTCTATAAGAGAGAATGTAAACAAATACTAGAAGGTTATATTCAATCCTTTAAAGAATACTACCAAAATCACAATGAATAAAAAACTATCTTCCTCTTAATTGATCTAGAGAATAAAACTGACCAAGATTTGATATAAAAATTTTCAGAAGAAATTTTTGGGGAAAAATCCATCAAAGAATTTTCCTGTTAAATCCTTGGATTAGAAAAGCTCAAAGCCGGTTATGACTCTTTTCTTATCTATCAATAATAATTCAATGATTAGGAAAATCTAAAAAACTATTTAAGGGATTTTTATAGAGGAGAATAGCATTTTTAGAAATTTTTTAAAAGCGAATAAATTCCTTAATAAATATACTATGATAATACTACTATATATAAGATTGTATAAAGCAATTTTGAATAGTTAATAATATAAGAGAAAAAAGACTTCTTTCTAATCATAGTAAATAGCTATGATGATAAATTCCAAGTCTTCTTATAATTCTTAAAAGTGCTATCAAAAAGACTCCCTTAAATCTTACTCGGAATTCTAAACGGTAGCAAAAATAATATAAAACAAATAAAGACCTTCCACTATCCCTGTTTCCTCTACTTTAAAAAAGAATAAAAAAATCGACCTTAAATTTTTTAATCGAAATTTGACTACAATGCTCTTACTAAATTTATATCAGTACACTCTAAATAGCCTTTATAATACGATAAGGAATTCATAGATGAATTTATTAGCTTAATAAAAGAATAAAATGAGGAGATTTCTCAGTAAGAAATAATCTATAAAGAATAAGACTTATAAATAATATAAATTATTTACAGGATTCGCAGTACCATTCACCTTCAGGGATATTCAGCAGGCCAACACAGGATAGATGATACCAACCTATATGACACTTCTGATTATCGCATCCTATCATATCCTATTCCAAGCTATTCTAGCAAATACAGTACTCTTATTTGCTGTTGCTCTATTTTGTTAACTCTAGGCTTTTCTTTTTTAGATTTTAAACTATGTTTTCAGTGTTAAAGTCAGTCTTTATCATTTCTTCAATTTCACTGTTATCCTTGGCCAACTTTTCAACATCCTAAAATATAATATCATTACCCATTTGTATATCCTCTTCTATCTGCTATGATATTTAAATCTTCTCTTTTTATATAAGGATTATTTCTTTCTATATTTCTTCTCTCTCCTCAGATTTACTCTGATTTTCCAACCTTTTTAAATAGTGCTACTGGAGGCCATCAAGGTGTCTTATAAGAGTAAGATTTTTCTATGTGTTTTCTTAAACAAATTTTATTCTTCCTAATTACACATCCATTTTATAATATGAAGTATATAGGAAATTCTTCTTAAGTCCATAAATTCCAAAAACAGAAATAAAGGCCTTCTTTATAGTAATTGGAGAATTATCGTCTCTATAAGCTAGATAATGTAAACGAGATTAAATTTAGGAAAAATAAAGGCAGCCGATTTCAAAGATAATGAAAATATGAAAAAATAAAGGAGTATATAAATATAGCAGAGATTGATAAGAGTTAATATAAAAGAGTAATAAAGAAAGTATGATAGAAGGATGAGGAGCTCTATATGAGGTATGTTTAGGAGGAAAATAAAAAATCAAAAAATAAGATACCTGGTGTGGGAGCTTATGATCTCCTACCGTTTTTCTTTAATGATAAGAAAAAACAAGATTTGAATAAAATCTTAATAGGACGAAATAACAGCTGAAAAAAGAAAGGAGATACAATATTCAAATACTATGATGTTAATTAGAAGTAGTTTATCAGAGGAATTAAGTTTCAAAAAGCTAAAAGATTCAAAGATATAATAAGTAACCCATAATAAGAGCAAAAAGAAAATAATATTTAATTAAAAAATACACGCTAAAGAGGCGTAAAATTTACACAAGAAAAAAGATAGTTTTTTGGTAATTAAGGAAAACATTTTAAAATCTTCCAATACAAAAAATCTGATCTATAAAATTTAAAACTGAGACAGAAATAAAGATTTTGTATATTCGATAAGGCTAAAAGATTTTACTAAAAAACCCAGCAGCAGGCGCTTTTGAAGAACATAGAAAAAATAAAAAGTTCATTCAATCCTAAAAAAGGTTTTTCTTTTAAGAGACAACTAAAATAAATTCAAAAATCCAAAACAGAGCAAAATGCGATAAATTTGGAAAAAGTTCAATTGGCATAAAATTTAAAATTTAAAAATAACCGTAATATAATATTTAACAAATCTCTAGAAAACAAAAAAGAAAAAAATACACCAGGGGCAGGATACTATGATTCAAATAATTTGAAATAAAATAATAATTAGGTAAAATGGAATTTCCCTTTGATTATCTATAGAAGCAAAACCTAAGTAGATAACAGAGATTATTATATAGGGGATTATGGTAAGATATATAAAAACAATAAAGGCTATATCTTTAAGAGAGAAAAAAAATTAAAAAAATAAAAAGAATAAAAACTACAGCCAATAATAGAAGATAATATTAAACCAGAAAATAAAGGCTTTTCCTTTTAAAGATTTCAAAGATTCAACTCACTATAAAATATGAATAGAGTAAGAATTGGTCCCGGATATTATAATATACTTCCGACTTTTAATTAAATGATGCCATATCAAAAGTCATAATAAATTATAATGTAAGCTTAGATAAATCAAATGACAAAGAAATCCATTGATAAATTATAATCTGAGTAGATTATCAGAAACATTCCTAGCATAATAAAGGAAATGATTGAAAATAGCATGGATGCCAAATGCCAAATGATTATAATAAACTTGGAAAACTTCGGTTTGGATAAAATTGAGTTCACCGATGATGGCGATGGCTTCGATTTTGAGTTCATTAACTAGATTGGTTAAAGAGGACTCAGCAGTAAAATGCAAGAAAATGAAGAAGGAGTTAAATATGGCTTTCGAGGTGAGTTTTTATATGGCCTGCTTAACATAGCTGAAGGTATTAAAATTACGACTTTTGACAAGGAATGATAAAAAACTATAATTTTAAATCTTCCTTAGAGAAACTTCTAAATCATTCAAGATTCTTTTAAAGGTTCGAAAATAGAAATATTTTAGCCTTTTAAAAATTGCAAAAAAAGATTTTTTAAAATTTAAGAAGAAAAGAAAATTTAAATTAAAAAAATTTTTGATCTGATTAAAATTTATTCTTTATTGGATAAGAGAATTGTTTTCAACTTTTCTTACTCTAATGAAGATAATAAAATTAAAGAGGCTATTGAAAAGCCTTTATTTAATTCTTTATCTTAGTAAATAAAAAGCTATATACTAAATGATAATAAAGTTTATATAAAGGAATATAGTGTGATGAATCTTTCGAAAAATGAAATTTTAGAAAAAATCGATTTTTTTGTTGTTCTTTTTGAAGATAGCAAAAAGAATAAAAGATAAAAAAATATTATCTTCATTAACAAAAGACCAATAAACATAAACAAATTCATCAACTGTATAATATAAGATATTCTATAAGAGCTAAATATAAAAAAATAGTTTTTCTTTGTTCTTTTTTTATATATAAAAAATTCCTTTATAGACTATAATGTAAATAAGAAAAAAAATAAAATAATTTTTAAAGAGTAGAAAATCATTCAAAATTAGATAAGAAAACATATTAAAGAATTCATATAAGACTATATATAGATAGTAAGGAAAATGGAGACAAATCAGCACTAAGAAAATTAAGAAAACAATGATCTAATAAAAACATAAAAAAATAACAAATAGGTAAATATGCATAATTTTTAGCAACAAACTGGAAAGAACAGCAAAATTATTATCTAAGAGCCTTCAATAAAGAACAGAGAACAAAATAACTTTAAAATGTAATTTGATAATTTGAATTTTTCGAAAAAAAACTTCAAAAGACTAATAATAATAGGATAGTTTAACAAGTCATTTATCATAACTAAACTTCCTTTAACAAAAGATATTTATATACTGGACTAACATGCCTCTGATGAAAAATCTACATACGAGACTTTACTCTCTTTTACAGATTATAAATAATAATAGCTCATAAAGCCGCTTATTACTGGCGTAAACCCTTCTTAGATATTTACAATATGATAAAATTAAAATTTATTAAAAAAACACAAATTTGAACTGGAAATAAGAAATAATGAGCTCTATATATATAGTGTTCCTATTTTCTAGGATATAGTCTTAAGTGAGGAAGATTTATTCGAGCTTATTGATAACTTGGAAAGTCTCTAAGAAAGAAACTATATTTTTAAGAAGGTGAAAAATAAGGCAGCCAGCATGGCCTGCAGATCCTCCATTATGGTCGGTGATATCTTATCAGAAGAGAGGATATGATAAATATGTGAGAGATTGAGTTAGCTTTACTCACCCTATAACTGTCCTCATGGCAGGCCAACAATCTTTGCAATCTCCAGCAAAATTGGTGAAAATTAAAATTTAAGCAAAAATGAAATAAAAAATAAAATTTTTGAGATTTAATAATAGTTGTTAAATTTATTACTTCACTTAGATTGGATTGAAATTTATTATTATCTGATATAGAAGATTTTGTAGATTTTGATCATAGTAATTTTTTCATATAAATTCTTTTATCTATTTGTATTCTTATTTTGTTAGTAATTCTAATTTTTTATTTTCATTTTAAGTTTGTTTTTAGCTTTAGAAATAGGCTTAAAGCTCGTTTACATTTATATGCTTATTTCTGATAAAAATTTGGTTGATATTTTCCCATAAAGAAATCTTAGTTATAAGATGATTGGGAAGCTAACTTTATTATTAGATGATATAAGTTCGGTATTTCTTTTATTTTTAATTTTTATAATGGTTTTGTAATTATTGAAAATTTAGAAAAATCTATTTGTCCTTATGATATAGCTTAATGCTGATTTTTAACTTTATTTATTATATTTTATTATTGATTTTTTGAATTTTTATTTTTATAAAATCTTAATCATTTTAGCATTTATTATGTTATATATATTATATAAGGGAATTGTTTATTTTTTGCAATTATTTTTTTTAAAAAATTTTACTCTTTATATAAATATTCATTGTACTATCTATCTTAATCTTATTAATGATAAATTAATAGAAAATTATTTGATTTTTTTTCTGATTAAATCTTATTAGAATATTATATTTTGTCTTCTTTTATCATTCATCTTATATTATTATTTTTTAATTACTTGCATATATATGTTCTATAAGATTTTTTAATTTTACTTTTAGCTCTTTTTAAATCTTTCTCTGCTTATATATTCTCATATTTTACTTATATATGTAAGATGACTATTAAAAATAATTTTCATCTTTAGTCTATTTGTAGTATAAGGTATTATATATGAAATTTAAGAATGATTTTTTCTTTAAAAAAATCTCTTTTGAAGATTTTATCGAAGCAATATTTCAAATATTCTCTTCTGTCTATAAATATATAATCAAAAAAAAATTTTATAAATTATAAAATCGATCTCCATAATCTTTACAATTAAAAATATCACCTTATAATAGAATTGATAACTACTTGCTCTTATTTAAGAATATAAAAAATCTTAAAAATAAGAAATATTTAAATTGCTAAAAAAAACAATGAAAATTTTTAATAATAAAATTTAATAATTTATCATCTTAT
The DNA here is from genome assembly GCF_033978785.1 of Entelurus aequoreus. Lineage (NCBI taxonomy): Eukaryota > Metazoa > Chordata > Actinopteri > Syngnathiformes > Syngnathidae > Entelurus > Entelurus aequoreus. The sequence continues at coordinate 9,078 of NW_026908344.1, forward strand.
AAATTAATATAAAGAATAAAGTAAAATAAATTTTTTTATTAAACAAAAATTTACTTTAAATATATGATAAATTAGACATTTTGTAATTGATCATTTTCACTAAATAAAGAAGCTAATTATTAGCAAAGATGTTTTTATTTGTGAAATTATTATTTTAAAAAAAGTTATAATTTAAACTGTATATTTTACTATAATATAGATTTCATATTCTAGAGTGGTATATTAGCTTATTTATCTTCATATATATTTGAGTCTTAGTTAATATAAATATTTTTAATATAATATTCAGAGATATCATTTTATTAATGATCTTATGATAAATATCTAAAAATACTTAAAATTAATTTTATATTAAATTTTTTATATTTTACCTTGGAATAAAATTAACAAAAAAATAAATCGATATCGTTCCAGTTTTATTTCTTTATCTTCTCATAATAAAATTATTAAATTTATAAATTAAATATTTTATCTTAAATCATATATCATAATATGACTGATAAAATTTTTTTTATTTTTTATTCTTTTTAATTTTTAATAAAAAAATTGAAAATAAAAAAAAATTTAATTTTTAAAATTTGTTCGATATTTATACTAAATATTTATTCTATAATTATAAACATCATTTTTTGGTTTTTAAAAATATTTTAAATTTGAAAAATAATTAAAAAAATAATCAAAAATAAATTCTTATTAAATTTCTCATTTTGAAACTGATAATTCATTTAAAATATTTTTTAAAGAATTCTCATAGTACAATTATATCATCTTAAAACTCTTCTATAAATTCTAATATGCTATATATATAAAAATCTATTAGTCATCATTTTATAGCTTAATAATATTTCACTAAAATCTATATATATACTATTATTATTCTCAATTAAATATTTCTTAGAACCTTAAGCTAAAAAATAATCTTTAAAATACTCAAAAAAATAATAATTAGTTCAGTTTAAAACTTATACTAAAATTACATCTCTATTATATTAATAATCTAATATATAAGATCCATATATAACAATATATTTGTTTTATTTACTATATAAAAAAATCATCTAATAAAGATCCAGCTCTGTAGCTAAATCTGCTTATTAATATATCATACATCCAAGTATATAAAATTTATGAATAATAATCTTTTATTATAAAAATGGTACCAAAATTATTCATCAATAATATCACTAGTATTAATGCACTCTAAAAATTATAAATATATTTCTTCTAAGAAAATCAGCTCTTCAATCTATATAACTAATATTTTATATATTTAAATTTTATCGTTCTTCTTAATGTCTTTTAACTGACCCAATTTTAGTAAAATTAGCTTTAGTATGACTAGTCTTTCTTTTTTATTTTATCAATTAACCCAAACCCCAAACCCCAAACCCCAAACCCCAAACCCCTTCTATTTTAAAATCATTATAAAATTATATTTATTAAATTAATTTCAATCTTTTATTATTTGATTGCATAGAATTATTTTCTTTTTCTTTTTGAAGAAACAAAACTTTCTTTTCTTTAATATTATCAATATGTAGTCTTCTGTTTTTATCAATTTCTTCAAAAATTTTATTATACTCTTCTTTATCATATTATTACTTTAAGAAATCTTTTTTTATCATTTTTATTAGCTTTTTTATTTGCGAGTTAACTCCTAAATTCAGTTGATTTATCTCATCTATTAGGAAGTTCATATTCTATTTAAGTTAGAAATTTTCTTATTTTATCTTTTTTATTATATTGTCTTTTTCATTACTGAGTTGTCGATCTTCCTATATGCTAATGTAGGTATTGAAGATTTCTATATCATCTTTGTCTATATGATCTTTTATGGTTTGAAAGCTTCCTATCAAAGCCTTATTCTATATATCCAATTACTCTAATACAATTAACAGCTTTGCATTTTCTTTTTTCTTTTTTAAATTTTTATTTTAATAAACATCTTTTTCCTGCTTTATTGTGTTATTGAGATTTTTTAGTTTTTCTTTTAATTTTGCAATTTTTTATCAAAACCCTTCAACAGAGCTATCTAACCGCTCCCTGTCTTATTAGTACTCCTGTATTCATTTCTTTTACTGTTTTATCATAACATCTAAGTCAACCTTTTCTTATCTTAGTCTTTCAATCTTTGACCTTTACTTTGCAATCTAATCTCCTTACAAACTCATTTACCCTGTTTTTGTAATATCAAAAATTTCATTCTTTTCTATGCTTTAGAAGATTTCTTAATTTCATTAAATGAGAAATACTCTTCAATATCATAATCTGTTTTCCTTTTAAAGTATCAATTGTTAATTCTCAATAATTACTCCTTCAGTTTTCTAGCCGCAATCTTTCCTAACATTTTCCATTGAATTAATCTTCTGGTTTTGCCTCTCAATCATCTCTTAAAATTCTCTCTCCAAATCCTTATACTTATTAAGGTCTCTTCCAATTTTCCCTTTTAGTCTCAAATTCTCCTCAGAAGTGTCTTTTATAATCTTCTCCATTTAGCAAACGCCTTAATTAAGGATTTTATTCTGAATTCCCAGGCCAATATTCTTATCTTTTAAATTCTCATTTTCTGACTTGGTTTTTTCAAATTAATCGTTGAAATTTTTGATAAGATTAAATTTGTCGTATTTTATCTTTTCCATTTCTTCAGCCATAGAATTTTTCTCTTGAAGTATTTAATCTTTCCATTCATTAAGGGCTTAATATCTCTCATTGATTATCATATTTTCAGCCTTTATTCTGCACTGTTCCTTCCTTAGCATCAGATTCTCTATCTTCCCTTAATCATAGATTGGTATTTGTCCTTCACTATTTTCTTCAGCAATTTTTCCCTATAAATATTTCTCTTCATTTTTCTCTTCTGTCTTCAGTAGCTTGTATTTTCATTTCACTTCACTCAGTTCTTAAGCCACTTCTTTATTGACACTTTCAAAGTAATCTTATTAGCTCTCACACAACTTGGCTAGTGCTAGGAATTTCTCCTCCTAAGGAAGATCCTTTTTTATTTCCAAGAAACTTCTCTCCATGTATATGATGTTTTAGGTCTTTCTTATTTGCTAAAGAATTTCGTCTAGAAATTACTTAATTTTTCCTTTCTCTTAAAAGCCGATGTTTTCCTCTTTTAAGAAGCCCTCCCACTCCATCAAAGATTTCTTAAGAATTTTAAAACTCTCTTTGATAATGTAATTCCTGTCTAGTAACTGGTAGTTGAAGTTTTGCTAAATTTCATCACACCGTGCACAGTCCTATTACACTGTCTTTCTATTGGAAAACTGATTCTTCTAATAGAACTCCATTCTCTATTGAAGGACGTTGTTTTCCTGCTTCGCCCGAGCGAGTTCCTTCTTCAGCACCTAAACAGACTAGCACTAAATCTTCTAATTGATTTGAGTTTCATTTTTTATCATCTTTACTCTGCTAGCAAAGTAAATCGTCGAAAGGGTCTCCATCACAAAGTTATTGTTGATATTGATATTGGCTATGAAGGTCGTTTTGGAGTTCCCTCCAAGGGAATTCTTCAACAGATGAGTGAGCCTAGAGTCCCTGTATCTTATATGCTTGTTCTTGTCGGTTTTGGAGCTATTTTCAGCCAAGGAATTTATCACCTAACCAAGGATGGAAAGAGACTTGTTAATTTGGCAGCTCTCCTTAAAGCGCTCGCCTTGTGTTTGGGATGTCTTCTGTCTCTCACTGCCAGCCAAATCCACAAAATTAAACCGGGAAAAGTAAAAATTTTCCATTTCCTGTCCTTCTTTGCATTATTGCAGGAAGACAGTCAGAATCGAGTGTGAACGAGAAGATTGAGAGTTCATCTGTGTTTCATGAACTCTTCTTTTTTCCAGTCCTTTTTTATATACCTTTATGGCTTCCTGCTGGCTTTATATGGTTTCTTCGGTGACATTTTCCAGGAAGATTCCCTGCTTTAAATCCTCTCAGAGACTCAGCTGGGTCTTTGCTCATCGCTCAGGAGGTCATAGATTTTCTCATTAAAGATTTCAACATGAGTTATCTTAACGAGAGTCTTTTAAGATTTCTCTTACAGCAAATAGTAGATATACTCTATGCATCTTGGAAAAAAGCCTCTTTGTTCTTGCTATCATAGGTTTCCCTGTATAGTGAAAGTCTTTCCTGCTCCGGTCTACCCATAGGTGAAAAAAGAACAATTATATCCCTCTATAAAAGAATGTACCATCTTTTGTCCTATATCCTTGAAGATGTCTTCTTGCTTAGTACTCTGGTCATAGACTCGATCGAAGTTAAATATTTGATTCTATTGCTAACTATTGGTTATTATTAAAGAGTCTTCTTAGGACTGGATGCAAATCTTCCTTTCTTATTCTTTTGGATTTTCTTCAGGCTTTATTCTTATACAGACGCTTATTTGTTCTTTGAAATTTTTATCTTTTTTCATTTTTATAAATTTTTAAATTTAAATTTTGGGGTTTGGGGTTTGGGGTTTGGGGTTTGGGGTTTGGGGTTTGGGGTTTGGGGTTTGG
>NW_026908345.1:0-12962 GCF_033978785.1 Entelurus aequoreus
CCCAAACCCCAAACCCCAAACCCCAAACCCCAAACCCCAAACCCCAAACCCCAAACCCCAAATAATATAATAGCTAAAAATCTATAATAGTTAAATGATATGAGAATTATTTATTCATTAGTATTTTAAAGCTTCTCTGTAAAATTCTCTCTTTCTTATTATTGCTCAAAGCCCTTCCAATCAAAAACTTTATTCTAACTTAGAAACTAAAAAAAAGTTCCATTCAAAATGCACATGTAGCACTAGTAAAAAGCCTCACTGTAGATCTTTTACTCGCTTTACTTCAGCTGACTCATGACGATCTTTCATTTTATCTAAAAAAAAGTATCTTTTAAAAATAAGTTCAGCTTATCAATCTAGGACAATTTCAAATTCTAAATTTCTTAAAACTGCTACCTAATATCTTCTTGTTAAACCTCATCTTGAAATTTCTGTATCATCTGCTTCCAGAACTCTTAGTAAATCTTGCTGTCCTCATTCAGATAGTAAATCAGTCTGTCATATTCCTTGCTCTTAATAAAGTACTAAAACTAGTTATTATGAAATATGTTTACTTTGCCCATTAGACTGTCTATCAAATTCTTAGTCATGAGGATTCCCTTCTTCAATAACGAGCAAGTCATCAGCATAAACAAGTTCTTGAAAGAGGATAAATTATTTTTCATCTTCGATAGATTCCTTATCTTTCTCACAGTAAACATAATATAAACTATGAGCTTCTTCTAATGACTATACTCGTAGATAAGTAGTCTTAGCTTCTCCTGTTAGTGGTCTTCCTCATTGTCCTATATTTGTATGTTCTCCTCTTACTATTGCTTGCCCTGAGTCATCTTGGTCTCAAGCTGTTCGGGAGGGATCAAATTCTGCTGTTGAATCTTCTCCTTCTGGTTTTTATTAAATTCTTTTTCTACCTCATCTTGGACATCTCTGTATAGCAGGGAATTCTATAAGACGTATTTATTAGAGTTTATATGCAGCTTGAAAAGCTCATGATTAAAAAAGAGCTCCCACTCTATCCTTTAAATAGGATTGAATTGCAGCAGGTGGATCAACAGCTGCTTGCATTATTTACTTATTGGTATGCTACTAGGGAATTGGAGCTTCTCTCCTGAGAAGGATTTTATCTTATTTCTCAGATCGTTGTAATTCTTGGCTTCAAAGGGAGTCTTACCAAAGAGTAGCTGGAAGAAGACTATGCCAATGGACCAAAGGTCAGCTTTACTATTGTAGGCCTGGTCCTTATTCAGGAGCAGCTCGGGAGCCATGGTTATGGGCGTACCCAACCTTGTCTATGTGGCATTGACACCCTGTTTGGCAAAGCCGAAGTCCCCTATGACTATTCTGTCGTCCTTAAGGAACATGTTAGCCAGCTTGACATCCCTATGCATTATTTTGTTCTTATGAAGCTCTTTAAAACCGTTCATAATTTACATTAGAAAATATACAGCTTCATTTTCTGATAAATAATTATGTTTTTTTAAATAGTTTTCCAAATCGCCATTGTTACAATACTAAAGCACTAAGTAATAATTATTGGAGGTTTCCATATACTCGTAAAGGTGCATAATATTAGGATGGTTGATCTGCGACATGACCGACATTTCTGTTTGGAAAAGTTTCTCCAGCATGGAATTTTCAGATAGCTTCGATTTAGACACGCATTTTATAGCATAGGATTGGCTTTTACTTTTTTAGTTATAAGCCTGATAAACCTGACCGAACTGCCCTTAGCCTATTTATTATTTGAGGATAAAATCACCAACCTTCTTCTTCATCTAATCTCTTTGCATATATTATATGTTGTTTAAAATTTATAATTTTAATGAAATTTGAAAATTAAAAAAATTAAAAAAAAATAAAATAAAATGCATAGTCCATTAAAGGAGGATATTATGAAATTTAAAAATCTGTTAAGTAAAGTATTTACCATATTATAGGTCGATTTAATGATTAGTAAATTGTGGAAAGAAATATTGAAAACTTTAAGCTACAAAATTTTTATTCTTCAACTAAATAATACTTGAAAACATAACAGGTTATATTGAGGGATGAAATAAAGTATAAACTGATAAACTAGATGAAGTCTGATGAATTCAAAGATCAAGTAACCCTATAAGTTTAAATACTAATATAGAATTTTAGTTTTCTTAAAAATTAATAAATATTAAGCACCAGAGTAAGCATAGTAAGATAAGATAAATAAGAGAAGGACATTTTTTAATTCTTAAAAATTATCAAAAAACGACACTGTCTATTAGTCATCAAAGATAATGACAAGATTCATATTGGTTACAAGAGTCATCAGTTAGATATAGAAAAATATCACTTCTAAATAACATTTAATATGCAGTAATGATTATCTAAATTCGTTTAATTGAAATTTTTAATTGACTTCACTAGTGAGCTGAGACAAATATCAGCCATACAATATCTAAAAGTTTCTTAAAATAAAAATCTTAGTAAAATCATATTTCCTTATAGTAAGAATAAGAAGTCATAAAACAAATTCATTAGGAGAAAAAAGAATTTTATCTAAAATTTGAACTAGATTCAGAATAAGGCGATTCAGTAAATTTTATAAAGTGATGATATTAGCATTGTATAGGGACCACCAGGAACAGGCAAGAGCCGTATAATAATAACTCTATTATAATTATTATCCTAACATAATAATAAGGTGTTGATTTGTACATCAAGCAACAAAGCCTTGGATAATCTACTATTAAAAATGCCTTCAAAGATTGAAGAAAAAAACCTTTAACAAAAAATGATAAAATTTATTCGGCTCGGGAAAAGAAAAGAAAGCACAAACCAATATACACTATAGTATTATTTATATCATAAAATAGAGAAAAGAATAATGAAAAATTTCTTATAAGAAAAACTAAAAGAAAATACATTAAAATAATAAATAGTCTTATAAAAGTATAAAGAGGTAAAATAATATTTAAAAAGTAATAATAAATATAAATTTCAGAAAAAAAGAATAAGGGATAACATAATAAGAAAAGCGAATATTATCTTTAGTACTCTTAGTAACACTGGGTAAAATTACTTAAAATATCTAAATCTCAATATTGATTATTTGATAATAGATGAGGCTTGTCAAAGCACTGAGATAGAGACTTTGATACCCTTTAATCTACACCCAAATAAAATAGTATTAATTGGGGATCAGAATTAGCTCTATCCTATATACCATCACAGATATTAAAAAATCATCAAGCTTAACAGGACTCTCTTTGAAAGATTAATTTAAAATCATCATCCCTATATATAACTTGATACATAGTATAGAATGCATCCCCTAATATCAAATTTGATTTCAGAAATATTCTATCAAAAATAGCTAAAATCATTTTACGATAATTTATAAGATAAAATCCTACCCGAGACACTGATCAAAGTTCTTGATAAAAATTTTAAAAGTAAGAACTTAGCCATTTATAATATAAGAGGAAATACTATAAAGAAGAATAATAGTTTCTTTAATCCTTAAGAGATCATAAAGACTAAATAGATATTAAATTGCTTATAAGAAGTCAAAGGAATAAGCATAGGAATTTTATCACCATATAAATCACAGGTCGAAGAACTGATAAATAATATTAATTATAGCGAGTTGATTGATATAAATACAGTTGACGGGTTTCAGGGTCAAGAAAGAGATATTATAATTATTAATACTGTAAAAAGTGAAGGATACCAAGGAGAGTTCATTGATGATCCCCGATGAATAAATGTGGCAATTTCTAGAGCAATTTACTGTGTATTTATAATAGGAGATCTACAAACCCTTATATGACTATAAAACTGGAAAAAAGTAATTTAATACATATAAAAATATGGTTCTATTTATAATTAATTTTTATAATGGACTTTAAAATATTATTTAATTTTTAATCTGAAAAATATAAAGAATAATTTTAAAGGAAATACTCAAAGAATGAAAAATAATAAAAAAAATTAAATGAAAAAATAAAAGAAAAAATCGACTAATACATATATGTAAGATAATAAGTCCATATAATATATTTGTAGCTATTAATATTAAACTGAATTTTAGAGTAATGATGACAATTATAATTCTGGATGTATAAAAAAATAAATAGATGATAATTTATTAGATTTAGAAAATTATATCTTCAAAAATATTTAATAAATATTACTTATTAGAATTGATTTTATTGCTCATTATTAACACTTAGTTATTTTATATATATTTTTAATTCTTTATTTTAAGAAATTTCTGATTTATTAATTAGAACATAATTCTCTAAGTTACTTGTATAATATAACTTTATTTATTCAACCATATAATAAAACAAATTATAATGCTCTTATATAAAAGTCAAAATTTTAAAACTACTTTTTAATTAATCTTTTTCATATTTTTAATCAAAATAAGAAAAAATAATTTTTTTCTTGAATTTTTACAAATCTATTAAATTAAAGAGGTCTAATAAAAGAATATAGTGTGTCCTAATGTATTAGATAATTAATGTGATATATAAAATTAAATAAGGATATATAAATATATATAAGTATATTTAATGGAAAGTATGGAGCAATTTAAATTTAAGGTTTTGAAATCTATTAATGATATATAAGATAAAATAAATAATTTCTTATAATAACCTAAATTAAAAGATTTAGAAAATAATCAAAAATTAGTTAAATTTAAAATCTTAAAATTTCATTAAAACATAATAAAAAATAAAAAAAATTTGAAGAGATAAAAAACTGGACAGAATTATTTTTTTAAAAAAAATTAAATTTCCTAATAAATCTCGTTTGCCTATCATGTGACAGATTAAATAATGATTTTTTCTATGCTCCATCATGAGAGATTAATATTGATATAAAAATCTGTAAAAATTACATCTTTAATTACCTTGATTATTAAAATTAATTTTTTGATAAAATTATCAAGCCTTTATTTAACCTATATTTATTCTTGTACAAATAAAATATTATAGAAAAATAGAAAAAGATAAAATAATAAATATAATATTATTTTTATAAATAGTAAAATGCAAAAAAATGCTAAAAATAATTTGATGAAAAACACTGCTAAGAAACTTGCCAAATAATTCTCAGTTTATATGAAAAGAATAATATATGGGGTTTATTATAATTTGTTTATAATCTATTTGATTAGTTCAATATAGGTAATAGAAATTTATAAGGAAGGAAGAAATATAAATTAAATAACATATAAAAATATTTTTTATAATATTATTCTATAGATAATTATTTATAGAAAATATTAGATAAAAAAATAAATAATATTAGTGGTGACAAAATTTTGAAATTTAAAAAATAGTAAAAATTTAATTTACAAATATTCGATTAAAAATAATAAGAAAATACAATAAAATTATTATTTAATAGAGAAGGATTGAAATAATAAAGATTAATTCATTATGTGTAAATTAATGAAAAAGATTTATTATAGTAATTATAAAAGATAGAAAATAATGAAATCAATATAGAGAAATTAACATATAATAATAATATAATACTACATAAAATATATAAAAATATATATAATTATAATAAAGTATTAGATTTGGAAATTTAATAAGCCTTTAAAAGTTAAAAAATAAAAAAAATAAAAATCGAAAAAATTAATTATAATGTAAAAAAAATGCAATATTTTAAGAAATTTAAAAGAAATAGAAAATTCTAATTAAAGAAGAATTTATTTTAAAAGGATTATTAAATATAGCCAGTTTTTTTATATATCGAGTTGATAAAATAATTTAAGTTTAAATAGTGATAAAGAATTGTTTAGATAATAAGAAAAATATTCTTTTAAAGAGATCTATAATTAGAAATATTTTAATAAGAAATTTAATTATGAAATCTTAATAAATAATAATACATACAAATAATTAGACTCTTAAATCATTGCTTAATAAATTACATTAAATACTTCTAAATTATCTATTTAAAAATAAAATAAAAATAAAAATTAAATTTAATTTCTATAGACTAATTAATCTTTATAAGATTATACAAATCCTTTAATATAAGGAACTTTTATAAATTATCAAGTTAATGATTTATAAAATAATAAAAATAATATAATTAAATAACTAATACTAAATAATAACAAATATTAATTTATTTATATTGATTTCTTTAATAATAGTTTTATTTAATAAGAATTGTCTAAAAATAATATCCTTCATATTATGTTAAAGAAAGAAGAAAAAGAAGATATTTATTTTCTTATTAATTACATTATAGATTATATATAGCAGTAATAATAGAATAATGTAATATTAATAATAGATGATCTATATAGGTTATTTTATAATTTCTATAATTTATGCGATTTAGAAAAAGAATAAATCATACTATAATTATTAAGGAAGCTCTAATACATAACAAAGTCAAACTAATAAACATCTTTAACTACTATTATATTGTAAGAAACTGATAACTCCATCAATATATAATTTTAAAAATAATATCAAAAAGTAAAACAAGAAATATTATTACTATCCTAATAATAAATAATTATATAATAGGATTTTCTGCAACATATAAATTATTTAAAATAGTAAAAATACTTCATTACTCAACAAAAACCCCAAACCCCAAACCCCAAAAATTTAGCATACCTAATAGATTAAATTATATATTATATTAACAAGGAAGAATCATATAAAAATATCAATCTAGAAACTGATATATAAGATAAGTATAAATACTATGATTGTTTATTTATGATGGATGTATTAAAATACTTAGATGATGCAGGTTGATAAGAGCAAATATTTATCTTAGACTTTTTAAACTATTTATATAATGAAGATCTATTAAGCTATTATAATATAAATGGTTAATAATTCATTGATCAATTATAAAACATATTACTAAAGAATAATATTCTCTTATAATAGTATCAATAAATAGTTAATGAAGATATTTAGCCAAACAGGTATTAATTTTTCTAATAAATTTTCTAAATTCAAAGACAACAAGGAAGTATATTACAATATAAAAAAGATTATATATAATAAAATAATATTTATAAAATTTAAAATTATAATGATTAATGATCAATAAAGAAATCAATTATGGTAGATGTTCTAATTCTGCTAAACTTAATACAGCTATATAGCGGGTTATAATCCTCTCTTCATCTTTGATAAAATTGTCGAGTTCATTTACTACATAACTCAGAATTCGACAAATTTCCAATTTTAAATCTAGCAATAATAAAAAATACAAATATTGAATAATATAATAATAGTGAATTGGACAAGCAAAATTTATTATCAAAATTCAAATTTTTTGATTTTTTGCAAACTTTCTTTTCCGCAAACATTTTCCCTAGTGGCTCCTATCTTTTCCCTTATTAATAAAACAGAACTTCAAACAATGATAAACCCTTTCTATTAAAATGATCTTTTATAAGATAACACCTACGAGGTGAAGTTAATGAACCAGAAAACATGGCAAAATCATATGAGTATTGAATGTCTTTTTTCTGAGTTCTTTTAGATAATATCAAAAAATTTTCCTTATTATAAAGCATAAAAAATAGAGTAAAATTTTTAATAACCTTAAAATTTATAAAGAACTAATAATCAATAAAATGATATAAGATAAAATACAAATTTAGACTGTTAATAGATAACGAATTTCATCAATAAATCTAACTTGTTTATAAGTCAGTTCTAAACTGATATCATTTTCTTAGATAAAATAAATACTAAGTTTTAGATATAACAGCACTTAATTAAAAATAATAAAGACAACTTAGATAAGGAATAGGATTAAATCTTAAAAGATTTAAATTAAAAATAGAAAATTTTATAAAACAACCAAAAGAAAGAATTTAATTTTGATTAAATCTTCATTCATCTGAAATTCCATTCAAAAATTGATAAATTAGCATTTATAAAAGAGTCTCAGTTAAAAGCTCTTAATTCTTCTATTCAATACTTGTAGTAATAATTGTTTAATAATGATAAAATAGATCAAAATTTCGATGCATAATTTAAGCAACTTTGGAAAAAAGAATTTGACATAAAATTTAATATCAAATAAATTTCAAATTTAAATTTATAATTTAAATGTAAGAAGATAATAATATCTTAAAATAGGGCAGAAATTAGTCTATAAAGAAAAACATAAGTCTTCTTTAGAAGAACTTCATCCATATAAAAGACAAGTTCTAAAATGTCGATGAAGAACTATAGAGTGTTAAGCTAGATCTTATCAATCTATAAGGCAAAGACATAAATGAAGAAAATAAAGAAATCCAATTTTTATTAAAATTAATAGCCTAATAGAAAGAAGATATAATTCTCTAAAATGAAAATGACATAAATGAAAACTAGTATATAAAGAGATAGATTCAGCTGCTCTAAGATGATAGTTTTAAAATTTCCCAGAATTCTTTATTATTAGAAGAAAGAGTTAAGAGAGTATAGAGTTTGATAGGAAACAAAATATAATAAAATTATAATGTAAGACTAAAGTGTATTCATATCTTAGGCTGACAGCAAAATTCAATAAGAAATCTTACAATATTTTATGGGTATAAAAAAAGAAGAAAACTCCCTAAAAATAAGAATTTCATAAATTACAGAAAATAGAGATAAAAAAGGATTTATAAGTAAAATATTAAATTATCAAAAGCCGAAACTATATAAAAGTTTCCTGCTAAAATCAGATTACATTTTCATAGATCTACTATACTAGTAGAATTTAGATCGAGAAATATATTATTTAGAAAATGCAATCAAAGCTAAGAAGGATGATAAAAAGATAAAAGTCTGCATAATATCCAGTATAAGATTATGGTGAGAAATTGATTTTTTTTGATTCTATTATAAATATTAAAAAAACGATTTAATAAAATATTTTTTATATTTTTAAATTCCTTTTTTGAGTTATTTTGAGATTGATTAGAAATAATTACAAGATATTATTCAAGAAAATGATTAATAAATGGAGTAAGAGAACGAAGATAAATAATAATAAATTGTTTTTGATTTATCTTCGATAGACTTCAATCTTAGCTTTAAGTATTTATCATATAGATAAGTAGATAAAGAGAATATTTAAACCTCTTACTATGAATAATGAATAAAAAATCTTTCTAAGATCAACTAGGATTTTGAGATTTTTTTATTCCCCATAGGCGAACTGTATAATGGTCCTTAATACGCCTTAAAAGAATTATTTACACATGCTTTATAATAGAATATCATACAAAGTCATTTATAAAATACAGAAGACTATTATCCTTTATTCAATGTCTAAAATCTGACTAAATTCATCATCCTTTACACATAAGAGGAGAGTAAACAAAGACTAATAGAGCTTTACCAAAAGATTAAAAAATCTAAAGAAAAAAAAGAAATAGAGAATCAACAAGAGAATCAACAAGAGGATTAATAAGAGGATTAATAAGAGGATTAATAAGAGGATTAACAAGAGGATTAATAAAAAGAGAACAAAAAAAAAGTTAGAAATTTTTTTGTATAATTCTTATTAGAGCCTAGAAAATTAACTATCAAAAAAATCATCTAAATTATATATAAAAATTGCTCACAGGAAATCTACTAAGATAATAGTGTAAAAATAAAGCCCCTATAAGGGCTGTCCTTAGACTATGTACCTTTATAAGAAGATTTGAAAGTTTTCTAAGATGAAAACTATCAGGACTTTGAAGAATGCATTTAAAGATAAATTGAAGAGATCTTTATATGGAATGATTAAAAAATAAAAAAAATAATTTATATAGATGAATAAGAAGATAAAAATATATTAGAATATATAAGTTAATAGTATAAAATAAAAATTATTAGAATATAAGACTTGCTTAAAGACATCCAAGAACTATAGATAGAAGATAATTTCAAATTTTAAATTGACTAAAATATAAAAAATATTTTAAAGGCTTTTTCTAATTAAAATTCTTAAATTTTAAAAAATTTAGAGAAAAAGGATTTTGACTTTATTTTATTTTTGCTAAAAATCTGATTATCTCTAAATGATGCTAAATACAAAGGTTATTTGCTCATTCTTTCCTGGAGCTTCTTATAGTAAATAAATTTACAAAATCTTCTTTATATTGATTAAAACTCTTTTAATTTCTTCATTAAAAAATAAAACTTCTAAAAACAAAAAATCTCTTCTTAATAAAGAATTTAATTCATATAGGAAAAGTTACAATAATCTGAGACTCAAAAAACACACATAGAATAACAGAAGGAAATTCTTAGTAATAAAATAAAAGAGTTACAAGAAGAAAATGCTGACTTAGAAGAGTATTAGTAACTATAAAATTAGTAAGAAGAAGATTCAGAGAAGATAAAATAGGAGATAGAATTATTTAAAGAAGAGATAAAACAATAAGAAGAAGAATTACAATAAAATAAAGAATAAGAATAAGAATTTCTTTAAGAAAAAATAGCGAAAAAACGTGAAGAATTCTTTCCATAACACATTTTAGTAAGTATAGAAAATTCAAACAAAAGAGACTACGAAAAGATATAAGATTTCTTCATATAGAAATCCATATAAATATTTAATCTGAATAATACCTCCCAAAACGACATCAATCTCCTTTATATATAACTGAAATTATATATAGAAAGGAACGAAAAATAAAACAATAATCAAGAAGGGCAAAACTACATAGAGAATCTTATATTATAGACAGAGTTAAATAACACGCTTATGAAGAAAGTCATGAAAGATGAACACTTCGAAAATTACTACAAACTCAAACATAAAATAATAAACACTTTTAAGGACTATCTAATACGTCAATAGGACCAATAAGAAAGGATAAAAAATGAATATAAAAATCACAGAGAGCTTCTTAGCAAAGTATTCTACGATCATCTTTATAATATTCTTTTGGACATTAAAAAGATTTCACCAAAATACAAAATAAAATTCATAGTAAATTTATAAGTATGAAAATTTATATCAAAAACTAAAATAAATATGATTTATTATTTTCTATAGTCCTTCACTGGCTTCTTCTCTTCATTCTATTCACTGTCTTTGATTATTATCTTATCAGGAAGCATCTGAGTAGGGCCCTGCTTCCCCGTTTTATCAACTGGCAGCATGATCTTCACTTATACCCCTATAACTCCCTAAGGAAACTCAATGCATCTCACAGCATGATCTATATAGTCCTCTTTAGGCTTACCCGTAGATATCAAATATCCCTCTTTATACTTCTATACCTTAGCCCTTTATTGTCTCAGTTTACCAGCTATCTAAATTTCGCAGCCTTTGACCTCCTTCATTCTCATGATATTCCTTATCACGAACATGGCAGCCGATCTTGGAGGGGCTTTCTGCTTTAGTTTTGCTATAAGATTTTCTATTTAGGCGCTGGCTGACAGAGAGCGATTTAAGACGAGCTCAAAATTTATCTTTATGAAACCCTAAGGAAAGTTGTATCTGGCTTGGATCAGCTGCTCGTACTCGTTGGTCTTCCTGCCATTCGGCCCTATGGCCGAATTCCTATTGATGACTTTAACTCTTAAGAGGTAATAAGGTGCTGTCTTCTTTATGGTAAGACCACAGTATCCCGAGCCAGCCAAAGCTCTTTAAAAGAACTGGTGGATTTCTGCCTTGAAGACACCATCGGCCACGAATTTCTTCTTTATTGAAGCATCTCCCTCATTTTACTATTTCGACATCAGTTTATAAAATGATAATATTATTTAATCTTTTTTTATGTTTTTGTAATCAGAGCGTTTTGTTTAAGTATTTTTTTGGGTTTACCAAAAAAGTTCTCAAGAGACATTTAAGGCTTTGCTTATTTATACTTTTCTAACTTCTCTGTTATTTATTTTACTCTGTTTGGATCGAACTGTTTTTCATCGATTAGGAAATTTTTTAGATTTTCATTATCAGGCAGGATTACCTTGAAGAGCGGATACTCCCTGCTGACTTCGGGTTGTTGAAAAAGTTCTCTCGTAGTTTGATAATCGTAACTTTCGGGAATTTAAAATTTTACTTTTTCATCGATTTTTTTCTATTCTTCATTTTACTCTTAAAAATATTCTAAAACACGCTCTAAATTTCTATATTCTTTTATGAGCTTAAAAGCCCTGTTAGCCCCTATGCCGTGTATGGTCGGCAAGTAGTCACAGCCGCTCAAAATGCAAAAGTCGATAAATTCGTCCATGCTGAATTCCAGAGCTTAAAGCAGGTTCTGTAAGTCAATTTCGAAAATTTTATCTTTCTGTTTTCCTATGCCTTTTATTAGCAGAGGACAGCCGAAGGTAAGACAGTCCATGTCATCCGAGCCTACTCCTTAAGAGATGTTTTTTTTCATCATGTTGACGCACTCTGCTTCAGCCTCTCCCTTGGCCCTATAGTAAGGTATCCCCATAAGAGATAGAAGCTACTGCGAGTCTTCTATCATCTTTTGCGTGATTTTTATATTTCATGCGGCGAATTTCATTTGATCTTCGAGTTGGTTGAGTTCCTTTGCTTCCTGCATTTGCTCTTGGGCCTTGAGCTTATTCAACTTTCTCTTTCTAAGTTCATTCTTCTTCTACTCGGGAGGGATACCATCGAAGACCCAAATCGGTTTGATGCCCAGCTCTAAAAACATTAGTGACTTATATATGAAACCTATTAGATGCCCTGTTTGATTTCCTTCTTTGTCTGTGAGCTGATAAAAAGAATTGACTCCGCCCTGATTGCCTATGCCTAAGGTCTTCACTAAGAACTAGTAAATGAATTTCGAGGCATCAAGGCTGAGGGTTTTGTTTGTGTACACACTAAGATCCACCTCTCTATAAGAGTCTTTAGCATTTTCTTTTATGATTTGAAAAAGATTTTTTATACCCATTTATAAAATGTGTTTATGATATCCTTTTATATATATAATTATATATTATAATTTATTATTTGGGGTTTGGGGTTTGGGGTTTGGGGTTTGGGGTTTGGGGTTTGGG
>NW_026908346.1:0-12738 GCF_033978785.1 Entelurus aequoreus
CCCACCAACCCCAAACCCCAAACCCCAAACCCCAAACCCCAAACCCCAAACCCCTAAATTCATTATATTATAAAAATTAAATTTATTACTGATCAGAAATATCATTAATAATCATCTCTTCTTTGCTGACATCAACAATATCATTTAATATATTCAATAGCTCATCTTGTATCCCTTCTATTTTCTATTTATTCATCAGAGCCTTATCCTTCTAATTTCTCTTTAAATAATGCTTCTCTCCTATATTTAGCCAGAGCTCAAATCTAATACTTTAGTGAGCCCTTATGTTATTTAGGAATCTCACTCCTGTGATGAAGTCAAAAAACTCGGTGTTACCCAAAATCAACCACAAAATAATCTCATACCAAATTGTATTGATGATCTGATTATTCTCTATTATTATATCAATCCTCAGTATGCTTCCCTGTTTATGGTTTATATTTTCCCACTCCGGCTTTATTCCCTGCTTGAAGAAGAATATGGCATCTATGCCTTTGGGATACTGCTAGTTGTCTTCGTTCTTGAACTACAGAGGAGTCTACTCGTTGAAGATCAAATCAATGTGCTGATAGGGAGAGAACTTTATCATCTGTACAAAGTCGTATACTGTTTTCAAAGTTAGTATTTCTTAGGTGTTTACTTAGTAGGTCTAAGAGTTCATCTTCTGCAATCTCCTTTAGTGGTATCTGTTTATGATGGTCCAGGGAGAGCGGAGGACGAGGGCCTTGATCTGGTCCTCAGTGACTTGTCCTTGGTTGATTTTCGACATTTATAATTTTATAAATTTTATTATCACTATGAGTAAGATGGTCTTGTTTTTGCTGTTTTTAAATTTTTATTTGTTTTTGAGTGTGTTTATTGATGTGGTGTAATAAGAGGGGTGTTTTAGGTGCAAATAATTTTCTGAATTTTCTGCTCATCAAATATGAGAGGATTTCTATGTTTGTCAGGGTAGTGAACAGTAGCTTGCTTTTGTTGCTATTAAGTGGCCTAATAATAGATCATATCTAATAATTAATTATTTGTTATTTTATACAAACTCCTCGTATTAGTCTTTTTTGAAATCTTCGTAGAACTGATCGAATTCATCCTTACTAAAACCTATGTTCTTTTTATGCTTTTATTTATTCAGATGATCGATCTTCTTCCTCTCTTAAATATTATATAAATTGCTCTTATAAGGACTATTATTGAACATCTGCTGAATCTTATCATCGATGCCTTCCTAGAACTGTTCTATAGGCTTATTTGAGGTCCTTCTCTATTTCTAATTGCAGCTGAAATCTTTTTTTTAGTTGCTTCCCAGATTGAACTGTTTTTCAAAATTTTGAATCTTTTTATTACTGAAGCTTTCCTTGGAGTTGTTCCTTTTCTGAAACTCCAAATCAAGCTCCTGTATGTACTTGTCTATCTTCTCAGGAGTGTCTTCTCTCTTCTGAGCTATCGAGACCTTCTTATCGAAGTGCTTCTGATTCCCAAAAGCTTCATTTATCAGATCGTCCAAGTCCTTGGTAGTCTGCTGTTTCTACTAAATCTCCAGGGATCTTTATCTCTGCTGCAATAGCTTATTGTAGTACTTAGATATCTAAGGTGTTATCTAGACAGTCTCTTCTCTATTCTCAACTCCCTCCTTGTTACCTCATTATTATTATCCTTCTTTACTATACAGCATCTGTTATATGTCCTGAAAGTATTCATTCTCATAGAGCTGATTTATACCTACTCTCTCATTGGATCTCACCTAGAGCATCTACTATATGAGCTGAAGGGCCTTGAAGGAAGCACTCGGAATAACCTCCTTCAAATCCTTCTATTGATAGTTATAGAAATTGATTCCCAGGAGATGGGCCTATTTGTAGCCAGCCACCCAGGACTCGTCAGGCGTGCCCATTACCTTAAAAATCTGAAACAACTAATCGATTTCATTCTTTCCCTTGAAGAGAGGAAAGCCGAGGAAAAGTTCAGCCATGATGCAGCCAAGAGCGAAGACATCCACGGGGGCATTATAATGGGGGCTTTTGAGAATAATCTCGGGCGCCCTGTACCATCTCGTCGAGATATAGCTTGTGTAAGGAGGCTGAGATCTTATCTGTCTTACAAGGCCAAAATCCGCTATCTTTATCTTTCTGTTATCATCTAAGAGAATATTCTCTGGCTTAATGTCCCTATGAAAAAATCCCTATTCATTAATATATTTCAATGCCTGTATGATTTGGTATATAATCTCTTTGACTTCCTTCTCCTGTAGTTTTCTGTTTTATTTCAATCTCTGAGAGTAGTATTGGAAGAGGTTCATCTCACAGTGCTCAAAAACCATGAACAACTCATTCTTTTATTTGAAGACTTCTTTGAGCTTTATTATATTAGGGTGGCGCAATTTTTTGAGAGAGACAATTTCTCACAGTTCCTCGCACTCTCTCCAGGAGGTGTATTGCTTCTTCATTTTTTTTATTGCGACTATTTCACCGGTGTTTCTGTTCCTGGCCTTGTAGACTATGCCAAAGCCACCTTCGTCTATCTGCTTGATGATCTCATAATCCTGATTAAGTATCATTATAATATATTTAGAGTGTTTTATTATGTGATGGAAGGCAAATGTCAAGCAAAGGCTTCAGAGTCTCCGATAAGAGTAGAGCATAAGAGAAGGTGATGAAGAGAACCTATGGAGTGAAAATGATTTTTAGAAAGTTTACGATGCGGTTAAAGATGAAAAAAATAAATAACTTAATATATATAATGGAGGTAGTTATTCTGTCTTTTTTTGGTTGAACTCTTTTCTGAGAGTGCTGTATATGAAGTAGGCTTGAAGGCAGAGTATGCTGAGGACGGCTACTATGGCCGCCAATACCTAAGACTATATGTATCTGTTCAAGAGCAGGAAGATCATGACTGGAAATATCAGTATGCTAACAGAGACCATTATAAACCTGTTTTTTCCTTATAAGATTAAATTATTATCATTTTTAGTTGCCATTTTAAAAATTTATAATTTTTTATTTTTTGATTTTTTTATGATTTTTAAAAGGAAAATTTTGTTATTTTTTATTTTGTAAATTTCTCTTATAAAGCTATTAGAAAATATAGTCATTTTTTCCCATTATAAAATCATAGATATTTTTACCTTCTTTATACATGCAGGCCTGTTCGCTTATGTTTTATTTTATGTTTTATCATAAAGGAATCTTCGCTTATAAATCCTTATTCCTGTTATATAGCTCTATTATATTATTCTATACTAGGAGCTAATAGGTCTTCTAGCCATTTTACTAATATAGGAAAGTTAAAAATTCCTTTTCTAAATTGATTTCTTAATTTTATCTTAAAATTTCAAAAATATAATTTTGGTGATATTTGAAGAATTTGCTCATCTCTGAATTATCATGAAAATTTTCATGCTTTCACTGACAGTTGTTAGGCCTTAGGCAGTAGCCCAAGAGGTAGTACTCTTTGCAGTGGTAGATTTTCTTCTCATCTTATACTCTCAACATTATAATATAAATAAAAGTAAAATTAGTATATAGAGAGTCTTCATATTTTTCTTATTGAATTTCTCCTTAGCTGATAGCTCTTTTTAAAATTGCTTTTTTTCTGTTTTTTGATTTTTCTGATATTTTTTATATTTTTTTCTGTTTCTTATAAGGAATCTTTTTTCCTGAAATAATTAATCAATTTTAGCAAAAGACCCAAATTTTGCTATTATTTATCAGTCTTCTAGTGCTAGGAACTTTATTGCTATTTTTCTTTGTTGCATTTAAAAAAACCAAAATACTGGAAACTCATTATAATTTAAATTGTAAAGTTTAAATTATTCAAGGCTTGCTTTTTCCTATTTCTTAAAAGAGATAATCTTAATAGAGTCTTGAAGGCTTCAAATATAGGTCTTTTAAGCGGTGTATACTCAGCTAGGATAGCCCTTTTATTGATTATATACAAATTTATTATGAGAATTTTAAAACGTATTTTATTTATTTTTACTCAAGACTCTTTTGAGCTATTATTACCTAGTATAGTACTCTTAAATAATGCTTCTATTCTCTTGTCTTCTATTCTTCTTCATCTACTATAATCTTACATTGATAACACTTTTTAAATTCAGCTTATTTTCCTATTGATTATTCGGTCTTGATTTCCTATCCATCTTAAACATCAATAACAATTTATATTTTATATTTATAACATAATTAATAAAATGATAAAAGACACTATAATGAATATCATATATATTATATGGCTTGTATTTTTTGGTAATCTGAGGTTCTTTAATCGATGGACATCTTTATCTGCACTTCTAACTATTTTCTGACCATGTACTTGATAAGCAGTATGACGACAAACAGACAGAGCGCTACAAAGATTAGCAATAAAAAGATAAAGAAAAAAACCCGAGAAAAACACCCTAAATTCTTCTCTATATTAAATATGCTCTATTATTCCTTATAGCATATTGAAGGCTTTTCTTATAAGTTTTAGCAGATTTCATCTTCAATCATTTTTACATTAAACTCCTTTTTTAACAGTTTCTTTTATATGAATACCTAAGGCACTATGTACATGCCTTGATACTACTATAGAATATTCTCTTACTACTCTAGTATAGCATTATTAGACTGATACTTATTAGAGAAATCTTCAAAGGAATGCTCAATACAATTCTAAACATTTTAAAAAAAGGTTTTCTTCCAAGAGAACTTCCTGTAGGCTTCATCTATACACTTTATTTGATAATCATTCTATTACCTCTCCATACACAAATAATATACATCAATATACTGCCAGTAGTTATCATTCTTCTATAGAGAAGAAAACTGAAAAACACAACTCTGTCAAATTCCTTCCAAAATCATTTTTTAAGAATTTTTTCCACTTTAACAAAATCATCCTCAGCTAATGCAATGCTCTCTTAGAAAATTCTCAGAAAACTATCCCTCATAGTTATTGAATTTCATTAAGGGTTTTATAGTGACGTGTTCTAGATACTCTTTATTGATTCTTTAAAGCTATCATAGTAATTCATAGCTCTTCCTATTAGAGGGATTTATCCATATCTCCACCTCTATACTTTTCTCTTTCAGCCTCTCTCCCTCTCCCCTTACAACTACTCCTATCTCCAGATCTCTATTACTCTCCCAGAGTAATTCTCCTTAAATTTTATTAATCAGCATAACTGGTATATCTACCATGTTATATATAGTATCTGAAATAGGTACTACTTTATCTACATCTTCTTCGCTGTCCTATATGACCAGCACTGCCTTGGCTCCCAAAACCTGAGCATTATAAGCCTTCAGAGAAAAGGTACAATTCCCCCTCCATACCAATAAGAAGAAATTTTGTAAATTAAGAAATTTATCGGAGATTGAGCAGTTATAAATATCACCCTCTTACAGGCTGATTATTTAAAATTCATTGCTGATAGAAGTATCTAACTCACCAAAGTTACTAAGACTATACTTTAATAGTCCTTAGGTATCCTAATAGAAAATCTTCTCTTTAAGCTCTTAGGGATATTACACCTTTATCAGACATTCCCAAACCCCCAAACCCCAAACCCCAACCCCAAACCCCTTATAAAATTATAAAATATATAATATATTAAGAGTACATGGACTTCCTTATTATCCCATTCTGCACATCCACTATGTTCTGCTTCATCTTTTATACATACTGTTTTAGCACAGCATTCTAAGATAAGAAAGAGATCTGAGATGTATGCAGAGGGTGTTGTTCTTAGACCTTAGATAGTTCACCTCGGCCTGCAATTTAGCATTCTCCAACTATAGTTTCTTCATTTCGTTTTCACTCTGTGTCTTCTTCTATAGAAGCTAAGGATTTATTGTTATATTAGCACTCACAGAGGAACTGAAGTTCGTTATGTTCTTATCGACATAGATAGGGACTTCCTATATGACCTCTCAGATAACAGGGACTTCTATGATGACTTCTGTGGGCACCTCCACTATCTGATCTACATACACCTCTTATATCTCTTCCACTGGCACTTCGATTTCCTTTTCTATGATCTTCTCTATGTAGACTGGTTTTTCGATGATGTTCTCTTTGTAGACGGGTCTCTCTATGAGTCTCTCAACTGGTACTTCAACTATCTTCTCTATCTACTCTTGGTCAGAATCTTCTATGTCATCCTCTAAGGAGTCTTCTAATTCCTTGATAACTTCGAACTCGATAAATTTCTCTATGATCCTCTCCACAGGTCTATCTATTATTCACTCTATAGGAACCTCTACTATCTCTTCTATATAATTTATCTTCTCAACTGGAACGACCTTCTCATAATACACCTCCTGTTCTATAATCTTGGGCACTTGTCTCTGTATGATATTCTCCTGTATGATATTATTGCTGCTATATCTTGGCACCTTTTTATAAACCTCTCTCTCTATCTCTATTTGGTTCTCTATGATATACTCTACTTCTTTCTCTATTATTCTATCTATAACCATAGGAGTTCTTTGTCCATCATCTTACAGAGTACTCTATCTGGATATCTTCCTATCTATATATACGGGTCTTTCCATTATCTCTTCCTCATATATATCCTCGTATTCTACCTACTCTACTTCTCTCTATGATGTTCTCTATCTGCTCTTCTACTTCCTTCTCAATTATTCTTTCTATATGAAATAGGATTCTCTACCACTCGCTCTATAGGTCTCTCCACTACAGTCTCAATCTTATTCTCTATTATCACCTCTACAGGTTCCTCTACTATCTTCTCTATATAATTCTTTATGCTTTCTTCACCTGTTTTACTATTTCAACCTCCTTGTAGTCGACCTCGGTATCAAGCACCTCACCCTATCCCAAGTACTAGTCCAAGTCTCTCTCATCTATATCTATTATCTGATCTATATATATAGGACTGCTTACCTCCTTCTCCACTCTCCTTTCTATTATCTGTTCAATAGGTTTCTCTACTATTTTATCTATAGATAGATGGTCTTTTCTATTATCTTCTCTATGGGCACCTCTACTGTCTTCCTTATAGGAATCTCTATGATCTTATTTATAGGTCTCTCCATATATATCTCTGTGATGATATCTCTCTCTATGATCTTCTCTATATTCTTCTCCACTATGATATTTATAGGAACCTCTACCTCTTTGTAGACTGGCACGGGCTTTTCTATGATAATTTCAATTTCCTTGCCGACATATTTTTCATTGATGACAGCCTGTTCAGTATTGATATTTATCTCCTAGTTCATCCTTGTCTCTTATAAGGATGGTCTTATCTCCTTGTCCTAGAGCACTGTCTCTCTTACATTGCTTTGATCCATGATGGTGACTGTCCTCCCACCTCCTACGTAGTCCTAGTCATCAGCCTCCTTCAGTCTTCCTTCTCCTTCCTGTATATTGATGACCATCTACTCTAAGTAATTCTCTTATATCAGCTTTGTCTCTCCCTCTTTGACCTAAGACACTCTCACATTCTTATCATGTATTTAGCTTTGGTACTTCTTTATGAGTTGCTCTTAGTGTTACTCTTAGTTATGATTTAAAAAAGAATGATTTTAAAAACTGCTACTCTGCTACTGTAGCCCTTTCTTCAGCTGTTGTGCTGCTATCTAGGGCTTGTCGAAAGGGTGTCTTTAGGCATTCTCTCTCGACTGCTATCAGCTAATGTTATTATTACTCCACTATCTGCTATATGCCTGGGAATTATCTTTTCTTGCCTTAGTTAGTTACTCCTCCATCTTCTATTATAAAATTTATAAATTTAAATTCTTATAATCTCATGGTATATATAAGACTGGTTAAGCTAAGAGGAGGTATACGACCCTCGGAGGCAGCCTCCTTCGATTACAAAAACTCGCACCTATGCAAAGACTGAAATTGGCCCAATGCCGAATTTTTCAAACCTTTTCTTAATTCTGGTTACAGTCAGGGTATATAGACATGGCTAAAAACAGTATAATAAGAATCCTAAATTAGAGGCTCAGCTACATGCCTTTCCTATGACCAATGTACTCTTATAAGAAGGGCTTGAGCTTTCCTTGGATGGAGCTGCATACCAGCGGCTCAAAAAAGAAGAAAAAATCGAAAACAGAAAAAATTAGGATCATGATGAAGGGATGAAGATAGGAGCAATGAAGGGAGGATAAAGAGTGGATATAAACTCAATAATCTCAAAAATAAAATAAATATAATGATGAATTTAGTCTTGATTGGGAAGAGCGTAGGGAAGATGTCAAGTTCAGAGAGCATCTTATAGCGGGGTCTCTGGCTGGTCTATCAGAGCACTTGCTTCTTCTCCCCATAGATATCTGAAAACGCATTTGTAAGCAGGAAGGAATCGCTTTTCTCAGTCCTTTAAGAAATTCGAAAATTTGGCTTTTAAATTTCTATAAAGGTAGCCTAGCTATGGTCCTAAGCTGCGTGCCAGCCCATTGCACTCTTCTTCACCAATTATGAAATCAACAACAAAATACCTTAATTAGAGGGAGGAGCTAAATCTTTTAGGAAATCTCTACCTAGGCTTTTCTTCATCTCTCTTTCATGATCTCTTGATGACTCCAGGAGAAATGATAAAACAAAGACAACAAATAATGAAGGACATAGGTCTGGTAAGGTTGACGAAACAAATTTACCATTAAGAAGGGTTTTTGAGTTTTTGGGGGAGTTTTGGAGTGAATTTCTCTTCAAATCTTCCCTAATAGATAATAGTAGTAACAGCCAATGAGAATTACAAAGTGCTTTTAAAGAAAGTAATAAAGGACTTCCATCTAAGAGAGTACTTCTTATGCTCTTTCTTAGCTGGGATGACTGCCAGTCTTCTAACCACTCCATTTGATAATATCAAAACGCGGCTTAATTTGTAAAGGCTTATACAAGTGCAGTGTAAGCATCTTTTTAAGAGGCTCGGTAAGAGAGATTATAATAGCAAGATAAGAGTAATATATACTAGGGGTTATAAAATGGATTTAGTATTAGGAAAATGCTCTATAATTATAGCAGTCTAAATAAATAGAGCAAAATACAGAAAAAAACCGGTCTTTGTGAAAGGTGTAAAAACAGTGCTAGCAGACACACCAGGAAATACCCTAATATGTTCTATGTGCTGTCAAGATCATATTCTAAGAAGAAGGCTTTCGGGGTTTCTTTAAGGGACTGGGGCTGAGAGTTTTCTAGGCTTCTCTGTCATCAGGAATTTCATGGACAGTCTACGAGCATGTTAAGAATAAATTAAGAAATAATAAATAATTTTATTAGTCAAACTTCACTCTGTTATTCATCCATTGCTCTCTTATCTGTATTTCTATGCTGCTTGCTTTATGCTATTTAAGTCTGTGCTTTTTTTTAAGTTTTAAACGATTTTAAGATCTCCTTTTCTTCTTATAGGAAAAACTTCTCCTTTAAATTTTCGCCCACATCGACCTCAATATAGACCAGATTATTTCTCTTCTTATTCGAGCTCAGACTTTTTCCCTAGGAGTTAAAGAAGCTCTTATTGGTCTAGTAGACCTGGCTCTCTATATAGCTGTCCTTCATTTTTTCTTCGATGTCTAACAGCATTTTCTATCTACCCAAAGTCCTTCTTGCTGAGAATGCTCTATTGGGGAGCATCTATCAAACCCTTCTATATATAGTCACCATATTTCTACAATATATATTACCTGTATTTCTTTGTTTTTCATTTTAATTGATTTTTTGCTTTTTAGATTTTTTTCAAAATCTTCGAAAAACTTAAAAGATTCTTGTAAATCTCTCCTATGTTAAATTCCGTTGAGTTCTCTATTTAGACATAGCCGAATATATTGAGTATGAATAGGGTGAGGTTTTTCACTTCAGGAGTTTCTTCCCATCTAAAGTGAGACAGTCCCACAGGGCTGATGCCAAAGTCTCAAATATAGAAAATTTAGCAGATTACTACAAAAGCTATATCTTATTGTTTTTGAGTGAATCTTGATCTAGTTGTTATAGATTAAAAGGAATAAGTTTCAACTTGTGCAAGAATATTATCAGCTAGGAAGAGGTAAGTTTTCTCTTACCAAAATTTTCATCTCCATCATTATATAGAAGTATCTACTATAAGGTATTATATATCTCTTATAGAAGATTTTAAATTTTTTATTTTCTCTTTTTGAAATTCTCCTGCTGCTGAATTTTGTTTTTTATTTTTTTTTTAATTTTTCTATTTTTATGGTTTTCTATCTACTCGCTCAGATCAATATCAATAGTTTTAAGGGACTACAAATTGTCAATCTACTATATATTATACCCTGTGTTATTCATTTTTCTCTGTTTTTGGATGTTTTGATTTTTTGTTTTGTTTTCATTCTTTTAAACGCGAAAGCTTTTCGAAATGAATTTTTTCTTCTTTTTATCTTAAAAGATTTTTTAGTTCTTTCATTCATTCTTATTTATGCTTTTTATATGATTCTTATACCTTTGTATTATTCGTTATGATTTGTTTGTCTTTTTATCTCAGCTCGGTTTTGATTGATTTAGATTACTGAAGACTATCCTGTAAAGCGATATTTTTATTTGTGAAATTTAAAAATTTTAAACAGAAATTTCTTTTTTCTCTTAAAAGATGCCACTATAAGGTTCCACCTTTCTGCTCTATTGAACTTTCTTTACTTTTTCATCATCTCTGAAGTCAATGACAAATTTTCCATTTTGCAATTTTATCAAATCTTCAACAGTTGAAAATCCAAAAATATAATTACTCTGCTATGACTAATTCATAATAAAATTATAAATTATAATGTTTTATAAAAATCTTCTTTCCCTCTTATATTTATTCAATATTATCAACCTTTAATAAATACTGAAGCAAGAATAGTATGAAACCCTTCTCAAGGCCCAAAAATAAAAAAATAATTTTTGTTCTTTTACCATCCTCATTGCAAGGCCTGCCAGCAAGCTCTTAAAGAATTCTCTTCTTTGTAAAATTCTGAAAAACTAAAAACTCAGAGCGACCTTTATACAATGAACTGTCTGCTCTTTAAGAAAATCTGCCAAAAATACAAGGTGAAAAAATTCCCACATTTTACAGTGCTTTATTAGGATAGATTTTACCATTATGATAAAATCTTAGCAGAGGTATATGTAGCTACCTATCTAAGATATGAGGTGGGGAAACAAAGAGCATACGATATAGTATACAAAGACCTTAACATACTATAGGAAATTTATATAAGCATTAAGGACTGCGCTATTGGACCTCGTCTATCTCTACAAAAACACAGAAAACAGAAAACTTAAACTGGCAATATTCTCCTTGATCATCATAGGCCTCATGACATCCTCTTCAGTACTGTATTTCATCTCTTTAATTTTGTATGAAAAAATATTTCCTAACAAAAAGCAAAACTAAAATATAATTTATAAATTTATAATGAGCAACATGGTTAATATATAGCAATACGAAGAGCTTTACAGGATAATCCCAAAACTTCCCCAAAATATGCGAACTCAGAGGACATAGTAAAATGGCTGTCTTACATTGGCCTTGAAATCTACTAGTAGTAATTCTACGAGATGCGAGTAGACGGCCTGCTTATATTAGACCTCGAAGAGGAAGACATTGAAAAAGAGCTACAAATTTAAGTCAAATTGCACTGAAAGAAAATAATGAAATCCATAATGATACTAAAGGACTACTAAGAATATTTGCTGAACAGGATGAAAAATCAAGAACAAACCGATGCCTTGAAATGCAGTAGCAAGGCACGCTGAATTCAAACAACTGAGAAAGCAGTAATATATAAAACGAATAAATTTAGGGAGACTAAGAAATGATAAAAAGTGCTTAGAAGATGCAAAACGCGATTGCCAGCAGCAGCCTAAGATAGTAATTAAGGCGATAGAAGGACCAAGTGACCAAAATTATGAAATCTCTCCGGCAGGCATCTAAATAGGAAGACACTCTTCAACCAGATAATCATAGCGCGACGAATCTGTCTCGAGATTTCATGCCAAATAATCTTCAATGAGAGCCAGTTCTTCATTTAGGACATCTCCTCTACCACAGGAACTTACATAAAGATCACTGACCCTATACCGATCAAGATTGGGGATATCTTTGAGGTAGGAAAGCTATCAGATTAAAGTCACTGACATTTGCCTTGATCGAGTACCAATACTGAGCAGGACATATAGAATAGCTTTGTCTTATATGAGATCTGCGAAGGGCCAGAGGAGTGTCCCATTTAGAACTTCAAGCTGAAATCAGGAGACTCCATAGGAGAAAGAACACCAACATGATACAGTTCTCAGGACGATCTTCATATGAGCAATCTGCACTGCAAGGTGAATCTGATTTAAGACACGTTTTACTTTGAGGACATCGCCAGCACCAATGGCTCTTGGCAAAGACTCTCAGATGAGAGCTAAGAGTCCATTTTGTTCCCTCTTAAGGAAAGCTTGAGTCTTTAGATAGGAAACTCAGCCATGTATGAGATTTAAAGCATGCTCTTAGATGATAGTAAATAACAGTAAAATAAGAAAAGGAGTTCTAATTAGGCGATAACAACCGAATAATGGCATGTGCTGCATTGCTGGATAGCTGAAAGAGATGTCTTACTCCAGCCTTGCAGACACGTGGCTCTCTGCACAAAAATGTATTAGAACCAGAGGATCTGTCCTGTGTGCCGCACACCATCCATGATATAATCCTGGTATACAAATCTTAATATATATTATTATATTATATTTTATAGATTTCTTAGGGGTTTGGGTTTGGTGGGTTTGGGGTTTGGGGTTTGGGGTTTG
>NW_026908347.1:0-12497 GCF_033978785.1 Entelurus aequoreus
TATCCCAACTAAGAGGAATGTTTTGAAGGTGGAATGGTCAAAAATGGTTGAAAAATGTGGACTATGAAAACTTTCCAATAAGAAGTGAAAATAGGGCTTTCGAAAACCTGGAATCCTGGGAATTCCTGGAATGTTTTTGAACTTGTGAAAGAGTAGTTTGATTGTCCAAGATGAGTGGAGTGTGTGGATGTTGGAACGGTTTGAATGGAGTGAGAAATGTGGGATATGGAGAGTTTTGTATATTTCCCATTCTTTGTCAATGGTGAGAAAATTACCGGAAATTCCGGGAAAACCGGGGACTTTGGGAAAGAGGAAAACCTGTTTTGTGTTTGACATATGTGAAAAGCAGTGTGGGTTGATGGTCGGAAAGGTCGGAATCAGGTAATGGTGCAAAAAATTTTGAATTTAGGGGCGGGGAATGGGAATTACCTAGAATTTGGGGAAAAACGGGAATTATTGAAAATATACATAATTCCACAATTGTCCTAGATTATATGAATTGGTTGGTGTTGGAATTTGTCAAAACGGTTGAAAAATGTTGACGTTGTAACAGTTTGAATTTCAATGGATGTTTTGGAATTCCTGGAATTTTGGTAAAACCGGGAATTTGTACGAAAACAAACATCGTAGTGTTTTTGTCCCAACTAAGAGGAATGTTTTGAAGGTGGAATGGTCAAAAACGGTTGAAAAATGTGGAAAACTAAAAAAAAAACTAAAATAGGGCTTTGGAAAACTTGGAATTCTGGGAATTCCTGGATTTTTTTGAACTTGGGAAATGGTAGTTTGATGGTCCGAGGTGAGTGGGGTGTGTGGATGTTGGAACGGTTTGAATCGGGTGAGAAATGTGAGATATGGAGAGTTATGTACAATGCCTATTTATTTTATATGGTGAGAAAAAGACTGGAAATTCAGGGAAAAACGTGAATTTTGGGAAAGGGAAAACATGTTTTGTGTTGGACATATGGTCAGAAGGCCGTAATTGGGTTTTGGTACAAACTTTTGAGAATTTAGGGCGGGGAATGGGAATTTTCAAGAAATTTGGGGATTTTGGAAAAATGGAAATTTTTGAAAACGTACATAATACCACAATTGTCCTAGATGATATGAATTGGTTGGTGTTGAAATTTTTCAAAACGGTTGAATAATGTTGACGTAGTAACAGTTTGAATTTAAATGGGTATTTTGGAATTCCTGGTGTTTTAAGAAAACTGGGAATTTGTAGGAAAATACATTTTTTTGTGTTTTTTTCCCAACTAAGAGGAATGTTTTGAAGGTGGAATGGTCAGAAATGGTTTGAAAAATGTGGACTGTTTAAACTTACCAGGAAAAGGTGAAAATAGGGCTTTGGAAAACCTGGAATCCTGGGAATTCCTGGAATTTTTTTGAACTTGTGAAAGAGTAGTTTGATGGTCCAAGGTGAGTGGGGTGTGTGGATGTTGGAACGGTTAGAATCGGGTGAGAAATGTGAGATATGGAGAGTTATGTATATTTCCCATTCTTTTTCAAAGGTGAGAAAATTACCGGAAAATCCATGAAAACCGGGAATTTTTTGGAAAGGGGAAAACATGTTTTGTGTTCGATATATGTGAAAAGCAGTGTGGGTTGATGGTCGAAAGGTGGAAATCGGGGTAGTGGTGCAAAATTTTGAGAATTTTGGGCGGGGAATGGAAATTTCCTAGAATTTGGGGAATTTGGGGAAAAAACGGGAATTTTTTAAAAATATACATAATTCCACAATTGTCCTAGATGATATGAATTGGTTGGTGTTGGAATTTTTCAAAACTGTTGTAACAGTTTGAATTTCAATGGGTATTTTGGAATTCCTGGAATTTGGGGAAAACCAGGAATTTATAGAAAAACAAAAATGGTAGTTTTATTCTCCCGACTATGAAGAATGTTTTGAAAGTGGAATGGTCAGAAATGGTTGAAAAAAGTGAATTATTTAAATTTTCCAGGAAGAGGTGAAAATAGGGCTTTGGAAAACCGGGAATTCTGGGAATTCCTGGAGAAAAAAAATTCAACTTGATTGTCCAAGGTGAGTGGGGTGTGTGGATGTTGGAACGCTTCGAAAACGGGTGAGAAATGTGGAATATGGTGAGGTTTGTATATTGCCCTTTCATTTTCTACGGCGAGAAAATTACCGGGAAAATCCGGGAAACCGGGAATTTTGGGAAAGGGAAAACATGTTTTGTGTTGGACATATTTGAAGAGTAGTGTGGGTGGATGGTTGAAAGGTCGAATTGGGCAATGGTGCGAAATGAGGAGAATTTAGGGCTTTTATAACTATGAATATATGAGGTAGAACAAGTTTGTCTAAGTCTAAGTCTAAGGTAGTACTACTTTGTCTAAGTCTAAGTCTAAGGTAGTACTAGTTTGTCTAAGTCTAAGGTAGGACAAGTTTGTCTAAGTCTAAGGTAGAACAAGTTTGTCTAAGTCTATTGTAGGACAAGTTTGTCTAAGTCTAAGGTAGTACTAGTTTGTCTAAGTCTAAGTCCAAGGTAGTACTAGTTTGTCTAAGTCTAAGTCTAAGGTAGAACAAGTTTCTCTAAGTCTAAGGCTAAGGTAGAACAAGTTTGTCTAAGTCTAAGGTAGACAAGTTTGTCTAAGTCTAAGGTAGAACAAGTTTGTCTAAGTCTAAGTCTAAGTCTAAAGTAGAACAATTTTGTCAAAGTCTAAGTCTAAGGTAGTACAAGTTTGTCTAAGTCTAAGGAAGAACAAGTTTATCTAAGTCTAAGGTAGAACATCTTTGTCTAAGTCTAAGGTAGAACAAGTTTGTCTAAGTCAAAATCTACGGTAGAACAAGTTTGTCTAAGTCTAAGTCTAAGGTAGAACAAGTCTGTCTAAGTCTAAGTCTAAGGTAGCACAACTTTGTCTAAGTCTAAATCTAAGGAAGAACAAGTTTGTCTAAGTCTAAGTCTAAGGTAGAACAAGTTTGTCTAAGTCTAAATCTACGGTAGAACAAGTTTGTCGAAATCTAAGTCTAAGGTAGAACAAGTCTGTCTAAGTCTAAGTCTAAGGTAGCACAAGTTTGTCTAAGTCTAAATCTAAGGAAGAACAAGTTTGTCTAAGTCTAAGTCTAAGGTAGACCAAGTTTGTCTAAGTCTAAGTCTAAGGAAGAACAAATTTGGCTAAGTCTAAGGTAGAACAAGTTTGGCTAAGTCTAAGGTAGAACAAGTTTGTCTAAGTCCAAGTCTAAGGTAGAACAATGTTGTCTAAGTCTAAGTCTAAGGTAGTACAAGTTTGTCTAAGTCTAAGTCTAAGGTAGAACAAGTTTGTCTAAGTGTAAGGTAGAACAATTTTGTCTGAGTCTAAGGTAGAACAAGTTTGTCTAAGTCTAAATCTACGGTAGAACAAGTTTGTCTAAATCTAAGTCTAAGGTAGAACAAGTCTGTCTAAGTCTAAGTCTAAGGTAGCACAAGTTTGTCTAAGTCTAAATCTAAGGAAGAACAAGTTTGTCTAAGTCTAAGGTAGACCAAGTTTGTATAAGTCTAAGTGTAAGGTAGCACAAGTTTGTCTAAGTCTAAATCTAAAAAATAACAAGATTGTCTAAGTCTAAGGTAGAACAAGTTTCTCTAAGTCTAAGGCTAAGGTAGAACAAGTTTGTCTAAGTCAAAGGTAGAACAAGTTTGTCTAAGTCTAAGGTAGAGCAAGTTTGTCTAAGTCTAAGGTAGAACAAGTTTGTCTAAGTCTAAGTCTAAGTCTAAGGTAGAACAAGTTTGTCTAAGTCTAAGGTAGAACAAGTTAGTCTAAGTCTAAGTCTAAGGTAGAACAAGTTTGTCTAAGTCTAAGTCTAAGTGTAAGGTAGAACAAGTTTGTCTAAGTCTAAGTGTAAGGTAGAACAAGTTTGTCTAAGTCTAAGTCTAAGTGTAAGGTGGAACAAGTGTGTCTAAGTCTAAGTGTAAGGTAGAACAAGTTTGTCTAAGTCTAAGTCTAAGTGTAAGGTAGAACAAGTGTGTAAGTCTAAGTCTAAGGTAGAACAAGTTTGTCTAAGTCTAAGTCTAAGTGTAAGGTAGAACAAGTTTGTCTAAGTCTAAGTGTAAGGTAGAACAAGTTTGTCTAAGTCTAAGTCTAAGTGTAAGGTGGAACAAGTGTGTCTAAGTCTAAGTGTAAGGTAGAACAAGTTTGTCTAAGTCTAAGTCTAAGTGTAAGGTAGAACAAGTGTGTAAGTCTAAGTCTAAGGTAGAACAAGTTTGTCTAAGTCTAAGTCTAAGTGTAAGGTAGAACAAGTTTGTCTAAGTCTAAGTGTAAGGTAGAACAAGTTTGTCTAAGTCTAAGTCTAAGTGTAAGGTAGAACAAGTGTGTCTAAGTCTAAGTGTAAGGTAG
This sequence comes from Entelurus aequoreus, assembly GCF_033978785.1. Classification (NCBI taxonomy): domain Eukaryota; kingdom Metazoa; phylum Chordata; class Actinopteri; order Syngnathiformes; family Syngnathidae; genus Entelurus; species Entelurus aequoreus. Next base: position 4,324 of record NW_026908347.1, read on the forward strand.
AACAAGTGTGTCTAAGTCTAAGTCTAAGTGTAAGGTAGAACAAGTTTGTCTAAGTCTAAGTCTAAGTGTAAGGTAGAACAAGTTTGTCTAAGTCTAAGTGTAAGGTAGAACAAGTTTGTCTAAGTCTAAGTCTAAGTGTAAGGTAGAACAAGTGTGTCTAAGTCTAAGTGTAAGGTAGAACAAGTTTGTCTAAGTCTAAGTCTAAGTGTAAGGTAGAACAAGTGTGTCTAAGTCTAAGTGTAAGGTAGAACAAGTGTGTCTAAGATGGACCTACACTCTCCTGTTAGGTGTTGCAGTTTAGCATTGGAAGATGTGTGTCGCCACCTGCTGGCTGGCAGAAGATGTGTGTCGCCACCTGCTGGCTGGAAGAAGATGTGTGTCGCCACCTGCTGGCTGGAAGAAGGAGTTTTCCCACTGCTGATGTCTTCTTTGGAACAGTTGTTGATGCTGCTATTATGTCGCCATCTAGTGGACTAGGTGAGTAATTCAGGTCAAAAACCTTTAATGATGCTCTGTATAGAACAATGCACAACATTACTTCATTTAAAAGTCAACGATAACAAAAAAAACATATATATTAATAATAATAATAATAATAATAATTTCAAAAAGTCAACAAACATGACACAACCTGCTCACTGTGTGGATATAATTAAAAACTTCCATTCACCATGAAAAAAAAGCCAAATTCCACTCATTTAATATCAATGTGATTATTATGATAATAATCATTTTTTTACAACCATTATACTAATGTCTTATGTACGCACATATATACATACAGAAAAAGAAACAAGTTGCGCAATTGTTCATTTCAACAATCATATGTGGTATGTGTGTATGTATATATATATATAGATATATATATGTATATAGATATATCTATCTATATATATATATATATATATATATATATATATATATATATATATATATATATATAGATATATATATAGATATATATATATATATATATATATCTATATATATATATATATATATATATATATATATAGATATATCTATATATATATATCTATATATATATATATATATATATATATATATAGATATATGTATATATATATATATATATATATATATATATATATATATATATATATATATATATATATATATATATATATATATATATATATATATATATATATATATATATATATATATATATATAAAACCGGGATTTTTTTCGAATAGTTGAAGTAGAGCACACAATTCCCAAACAGGCGGAATATTTTGAAGTTGGAACAGTTTGATTTAGATGAAAAATGTGGGAGTTGTGGAACTTTGAAGAATGTCCCATTCTTTTCAATGGGAATTTCCTAAACATTTGGGAATTTCGGGAAATTCTTTGAAAATGGTAGAAAATTTGAATGGTCTGAATGAGTTCAAATGGTTGGTGTTGGAATTTTTCAAATCGCTGGAAAAATGTTGAAGTAGTAACATGTTGAATTGAATTACGGAATCCTGGAATTTCGGGAAAACCGGGAATTTTTCCAGTTCAAAAAACAACTTTTTTTTTTGTCCTGATTAAGAGGAATGTTTTGACGGTGGAAGAAGTGGGTTGGAAAATGTGGGAGGAGTAGTCGACAGTAAAAAAAAAAAAAGGGTGGAAATAGGGCTTTGGAAAACCAGGAATTCTGGAAAATCCTGGAAAAAAATTTGAACTTGGAAAAAATATGGTTTACATTTCCAGGATGGTGAAATGTGTTGAAGGTGGAATGGTTTGAAAAATGGATAGTTAATTTTGAATGGGGAAAATGAAAAAAAAAAAAGGAATTACGGGAATTTTTTTAGAATTGTTGAAGTATAGCATTTTGAAGTTGGAACAGTTTGAATCAGATTAAACATGTAGGAGTTGTTTAACTTTGAAAAATGTCCCATTCGTTTCAATGGGAATTTCCAATAAATTTGGGAATTTTGGGAAAAGTGGGAAATTCTTTGAAAATGTGTTGAAGGTGGAATGGTTTGAATCGGGTGAAAAATGTGGAAATGGTGAAAGTTTGAAAAATGGCCAATTCATTTTGAATGGGAAAAATGTCCCGGAAAACCTGGAATTCTGGAAAATCCTGGAAATTTTTTTGAATTTGGAAAAAATATGTTTTTATATTTCCAGGATGGTGACATTTTTTGAAGGTGGAATGGTTTTAATCAGGTGAAAAATGTGGAAATGGGCGAAGTTTGAAAAATGGCCAATTCATTTTGAATGGGAAAAATGTCCCGGAAAACCTGGAATTCTGGAAAATCCTGGAATTTTTTTTTAACTTGGAAAAAATACGGTTTAAATGTCCAGGATGGTGAAATGTTTTGAAGGTGGAATGGTTTTAATCAGGTGAAAAATGTGAAAATGGGCGAAGTTTGAAAAATGGCCAATTCATTTTGAATGGGAAAAATGTCCCGGAAAACCTGGAATTCTGGAAAATCCTGGAATTTTTTTTTAACTTGGAAAAAATATGGTTTAAATGTCCAGGATGGGGAAATGTTTTGAAGGTGGAATGGTTTTAATCAGGTGAAAAGTGTGGAAATAGGGGAAGTTTAAAAAATGACAAATTCAATTTGAATGGGAAAAATGTCCCGGAAAACCTGGAATTCTGGAAAATCCTGGAATTTTTTTTGAACTTGGAAAAAAATATGGTTTAAATTTCCAGGATGGGGGAATGTTTTGAAGGTGGAATGGTTTTAATCAGGTGAAACATGTGGAAATGGGGGAAGTTTGAAAAATGGCCAACTCATTTTGAATGGGAAAAATGTCCCGGAAAACCTGGAATGCTGGAAAATCCTGGAAAAAAATTTGAACTTGGAAAAAATATGTTTTTAAATTTCCAGGATGGTGAAATGTTTTGAAGGTGGAATTGTTTTAATCAGGTGAAAAGTGTGGAAATGGGGGAAGTTTGAAAAATGGCCAATTCATTTTGAATGGGAAAAATGTCCCGGAAAACCTGGAATTCTGGAACATCCTGGAAATTTTTTTTAACTTGGAAAAAATATGGTTTAAATTTCCAGGATGGGGAAATGTTTTGAAGGTGGAATGGTTTTAATCAGGTGAAAAATGTGGAAATGGGGGAAGTTTGAAAAATGGCCAATTAATTTTGAATGGGAAAAATGTCCCGGAAAACCTGGAATTCTGGAAAATCCTGGAAAAAATTTTTAACTTGGAAAAAAATATGGTTTAAATTTCCAGGATGGGGAAATGTTTTGAAGGTGGAATGGTTTTAATCAGGTGAAAAGTGTGGAAATAGGGGAAGTTTAAAAAATGACAAATTCAATTTGAATGGGAAAAATGTCCCGGAAAACCTGGAATTCTGGAAAATCCTGGAATTTTTTTTTAACTTGGAAAAAATATGGTTTAAATGTCCAGGATGGTGAAATGTTTTGAAGGTGGAATGGTTTTAATCAGGTGAAAAATGTGGAAATGGGCGAAGTTTGAAAAATGGCCAATTCATTTTGAATGGGAAAAATGTCCCGGAAAACCTGGAATTCTGGAAAATCCTGGAATTTTTTTTGAACTTGGAAAAAATACGGTTTAAATGTCCAGGATGGTGAAATGTTTTGAAGGTGGAATGGTTTTAATCAGGTGAAACATGTAGAAATGGGGGAAGTTTGAAAAATGGCCAACTCATTTTGAATGGGAAAAATGTCCCGGAAAACCTGGAATTCTGGAAAATCCTGGAATTTTTTTTTAACTTGGAAAAAATATGGTTTAAATGTCCAGGATGGGGAAATGTTTTGAAGGTGGAATGGTTTTAATCAGGTGAAAAGTGTGGAAATAGGGGAAGTTTAAAAAATGACAAATTCAATTTGAATGGGAAAAATGTCCCGGAAAACCTGGAATTCTGGAAAATCCTGGAATCTTTTTTTAACTTGGAAAAAAATATGGTTTAAATTTCCAGGATGGGGGAATGTTTTGAAGGTGGAATGGTTTTAATCAGGTGAAACATGTGGAAATGGGGGAAGTTTGAAAAATGGCCAACTCATTTTGAATGGGAAAAATGTCCCGGAAAACCTGGAATTTTAGGAAATCTGGGATTTTGGGGAATTTTACTCCCAAATAGGCTGAACAGTTGGAAGTAGGAAGGGTTTGAATGGGGTGAAAAATGTGGAAGGTAGAGCGCTGCAAAATCTGGAGAAGAAGAAAGAAAACCATAAATGTGTGAATGTTTTGGTGTTCGGAACCAATTAACGGTGCTAAACGATGTACGACTGTGTTGACATGAAAAAAACAAGGTTATTTGTCATTTATAAATGGATGGATGTTGAAATGTTTTCTAACGTCAGACCTTGAAGGCTGCACGCTGCAAGGTGTTTTACGGGCGCAGTACCACTTAGCGCCACTGGGTGTCGCCAGAGAGCAGCTGCACTTTGCTCCCTCCTCACTCCCACTGAGGGATGACGGCGGCGACCGTGACACAAACACCCGCTCCGTGACGCCGATCGGCCGGGGGAGGAACCACACACGCGATGCGCTGAGCCCGGAAAGCGGCGCGCAATCCTCCGCCAAAGGGAGGCAGGACACACCGGTCACCATCTGCCGTCAAGCGGTGCTCTCTCTCCGGCGGACATCGATCCGTCTTGGACCGAGCCTGGGAGTGACACTGCGGGGGATCTCAGGCATAACAAGTGTGTGTGTGTAAGTGTGTGTGAGTGTGTGTGTGTGTGTAAGTGTGTGTAAGTGTGTGTGTGATTAGTGATTAGTGATTGAATGAGAGATGCCAGGTGTGACCAAGTACAATCTGGTGGACGACTCCCACGACCTGAGGGTTCCTATGCATAACGAGGAGGTGTTCCAGCATGGGGTCTGCTTCGAGGCCAAGGTAATGCTCCTTATTGTGCACAATGTCATTTCATACTGTTTGTCCTCGCTAACTTTGTGTGTTGCACGTGAGCCGCCAGAGGACATATAAATAATAATAAATGTTGTTGTGTTGCAGTACACATTGGCAGCCTGGAGGTGTGTCGTCCTGGCAGATATAAATAATAATAATAATAATAATAGTACATGTTGTGTTGCAGTACATTGGCAGCCTGGAGGTGTGTCATCCTGGCAGATATAAATAATAATAATAATAAATGTTGTTGTGTTGCAGTACATTGGCAGCCTGGAGGTGTGTCGTCCTGGCAGATATAAATAATAATAATAATAATAATAGTACATGTTGTGTTGCAGTACATTGGCAGCCTGCAGGTGTGTCATACTGGCAGATATAAATAATAATAATAATAAATGTTGTTGTGTTGCAGTACATTGGCAGCCTGGAGGTGTGTCGTCCTGGCAGATATAAATAATAATAATAATAATAATAGTACATGTTGTGTTGCAGTACATTGGCAGCCTGCAGGTGTGTCATACTGGCAGATATAAATAATAATAATAATAAATGTTGTTGTGTTGCAGTACATTGGCAGCCTGGAGGTGGGTCGTCCTGGCAGTCGCATGGAGATAGTCGCCGCCATGAGGAGGATCCGAGTAAGAAACAACTAAATATTCCAAAGTGGTCCGCACACCTGTCTTAAGTCCTAAGTCTTGTCCATGGTTAACCACCCATCTTTGAATTCCTCCATGTTTGCCATCTTCAGTCCCGCTTTTATTACTGAGGTTTATGTTACACACCCTTGGAGGAAGCAACATCTCTCAAGGCTCCGGTCCAGACAAGGACTGCAGAGCAATTACTTCTCACCGCAGTGTGAGGGACACACACACACACACACACACACACACACACACAGGAAGGGATTTACTAGTCCACTCTGAGACGTGGTGTAACATCCAAGTGAGTCGGGTGGTGTCCGCAGTGACATACCTTGGTGCTTCTAAGTCCTCCAGGCCACAATGAGATTGTTTTGGGAAATGTCCTCTTTGGACAAAACAGAAGAAGGGAAATAAAAGTCTCCATAAGAGGAGGTGGTGTGTCAGGTACCACTGTGACGTCTTACCAAAAGTCTCCATGAGAGGAGGTGGTGTGTCAGGTACCACTGTGACGTCTTACCAAAAGTCTCCATGAGAGGAGGTGGTGTGTCAGGTACCACTGTGACGTCTTACCAAAAGGCTGAGCCGCGCCGACTTTTGGAAAACAAAAAAATATAGCAGTGAAATATTTAGATTGCAATAAAAATCCATGCACCTTCTTCCAATCATGAGGTGGGGTAAAGGTAGTAAGTAAAAGGCAGTGGGTAAAATGTAGTCAGTAAAAGGTTGTGAGTACTAGAAAGTGGGTAACAGATAGAGGGTACTAAGTAAAAGGTAGTGGGTAAAAGGTACTATGTAAAAGGTAGTGGGTAAGAGGTAGTCAGTACAAGATAGCGGGTACTAGGAAGTGGGTAAAAGATAGCGGGTACTAAGTAAAAGGTAGTGGGTACTAAGTAAAAGGTAGTGGGTAAAATGTAGTAAGTAAAAGGTAGTGGGTAAAAGATAGCGGGTATTAAGTAAAAGGTAGTGGGTAAAAGGTAGTGGATAAGAGGTAGTCAGTACAAGATAGCGGGTACTAGGAAGTGGGTAAAAGATAGAGGGTACTAAGTAAAAGATAGTGGGTAAAATATAGCGGGTACTAAGTAAAAGGTAGTGGGTAAAATGTAGTCAGTAAAAGGTTGTGAGTACTAGAAAGTGGGTAAAAGATAGCGGGTACTAAGTAAAAGATAGTGGGTAAAATGTAGTGGGTACTAAGTAATAGGTAGTGGGTAAAATGTAGTCAGTAAAAGGTTGTGAGTATTAGAAAGTGGGTAAAAGATAGCAGGTACTAAGTGAAAGGTAGTGGGTAAGAGGTAGTCAGTACAAGATAGTGGGTTAAAGGTAGCGGGTACTAAGTAAAAGGTAGTGGGTAAAATCTAGTCAGTAAAAGGTAGTAAGTAAAAGGTAGTGGATAAGAGGTAGTCAGTACAAGATAGCGGGTACTAGGAAGTGGGTAAAAGATAGCGGGTACTAAGTAAAAGATAGTGGGTAAAAGATAGCGGGTACTAAGTAAAAGTTAGTGGGTAAAATGTAGTCAGTAAAAGGTTGTGAGTACTAGAAAGTGGGTAAAAGATAGCGGGTACTAAGTAAAAGATAGTGGGTAAAATGTAGTGGGTACTAAGTAATAGGTAGTGGGTAAAATGTAGTCAGTAAAAGGTTGTGAGTACTAGAAAGTGGGTAAAAGATAACAGGTACTAAGTGAAAGTTAGTGGGTAAGAGGTAGTCAGTACAAGATAGTGGGTTAAAGGTAGCGGGTACTAAGTAAAAGGTAGTGGGTAAAATGTAGTCAGTAAAAGGTAGTAAGTAAAAGGTAGTGGGTGAAAGGTAGTGGATAAGAGGTAGTCAGTACAAGATAGCGGGTACTAGGAAGTGGGTAAAAGATAGTGGGTAAAAGATAGCGGGTACTAAGTAAAAGGTAGTGGGTAAAATGTAGTCAGTTAAAGGTTGTGAGTACTAGAAAGTGGGTAAAAGATAGCAGGTACTAAGTGAAAGGTAGTGGGTAAAAAGGTAGCCAGTACAAGATAGTGGGTAAAACGTAGCGGGTACTAGGAAGTGGGTAAAAGATAGCGGGTACTAAGTAAATGGTAGTGGGTAAAAGGTAGTAGTTACTAAGTAAAAGGCAGTGGGTAAAATGTAGTGAGTACTAGAAAGTGGGTAAAAGATAGCGGGTACTAAGTAAAAGGTAGTGGGTAAAAGGTACTATGTAAAAGGTAGTGGGTAAGAGGTAGTCAGTACAAGATAGCGGGTACTAGGAAGTGGGTAAAAGATAGTGGGTACTAAGTAAAAGATAGTGGGTAAAAGGTAGTGGGTAAAATGTAGTCAGTAAAAGGTGGTGAGTAGTAGAAAGTGGGTAACAGATTGCGGGTACTAAGTATAAGGTAGTGGGTAAAAGGTACTATGTAAAAGGTAGTGGGTAAGAGGTAGTCAGTACAATATAGTGGGTACTAGGAAGTGGGTAAAAGATAGCGGGTACTAAGTAAAAGGTAGTGGTTAAAATGTAGTCAGTAAAAGATAGTAAGTAAAAAGGTAGTGGGTAAAAGATAGCGGGTATTAAGTAAAAGGTAGTGGGTGAAAGGTAGTGGATAAGAGGTAGTCAGTACAAGATAGCGGGTACTAGGACGTGGGTAAAAGATAGCGGGTACTAAGTAAAAGATAGTGGGTAAAAGATAGCGGGTACTAAGTAAAAGGTAGTGGGTAAAATGTAGTCAGT
>NW_026908348.1:0-12070 GCF_033978785.1 Entelurus aequoreus
AGAGGTGATTTTTAGCCACTCTCGATTTTGTACTTAGAAAAAATCCAAATTTTTTTTTTTTTTTTTTCCGTTTTTTTTCTAAGTGTCTGATCGAGAGAAGGAAAAAGAGGTGATTTTTAGCCTCTCTCGATTTTGTACTTAGAAAAAATCCAATTTTTTTTTTATTTTTTTCATTTTTTTTCTAAGTGTCTGATCGAGAGAAGGAAAAAGAGGTGATTTTTAGCCACTCTCGATTTTGTACTTAGAAAAAATCCAATTTTTTTTTTTTTTTTTCATTTTTTTTTCTAAGTGTCTGATCGAGAGAAGGAAAAAGAGGTGATTTTTAGCCACTCTCGATTTTGTACTTAGAAAAAATCCAATTTTTTTTTTTTTTTTTTTCCGTTTTTTTTCTAAGTGTCTGATCGAGAGAAGGAAAAAGAGGTGATTTTTAGCCACTCTCGATTTTGTACTTAGAAAAAATCCTAATTTTTTTTTTTTTTTTTTTTCCGTTTTTTTTCTAAGTGTCTGATCGAGAGAAGGAAAAAGAGGTGATTTTTAGCCTCTCTCGATTTTGTACTTAGAAAAAATCCAATTTTTTTTTTTTTTCATTTTTTTTTCTAAGTGTCTGATCGAGAGAAGGAAAAAGAGGTGATTTTTAGCCACTCTCGATTTTGTACTTAGAAAAAATCCAAATTTTTTTTTTTTTTTTTTCCGTTTTTTTTCTAAGTGTCTGATCGAGAGAAGGAAAAAGAGGTGATTTTTAGCCACTCTCGATTTTGTACTTATAAAAAATCCAAATTTTTTTTTTTTTTTTTTCCGTTTTTTTTCTAAGTGTCTGATCGAGAGAAGGAAAAAGAGGTGATTTTTAGCCTCTCTCGATTTTGTACTTAGAAAAAATCCAAATTTTTTTTTTTTTTTTTTCCGTTTTTTTCTAAGTGTCTGATCGAGAAAAGGAAAAAGAGGTGATTTTTAGCCTCTCTCGATTTTGTACTTAGAAAAAATCCAAATTTTTTATTTTTTTTTTTTCCGTTTTTTTTCTAAGTGTCTGATCGAGAGAAGGAAAAAGAGGTGATTTTTAGCCACTCTCGATTTTGTACTTAGAAAAAATCCAAATTTTTTTTTTTTTTTTTTCCGTTTTTTTTCTAAGTGTCTGATCGAGAGAAGGAAAAAGAGGTGATTTTTAGCCTCTCTCGATTTTGTACTTAGAAAAAATCCAATTATTATTTTTTTTTTTTCATTTTTTTTTCTAAGTGTCTGATCGAGAGAAGGAAAAAGAGGTGATTTTTAGCCACTCTCGATTTTGTACTTAGAAAAAATCCAAATTTTTTTTTTTTTTTTTCCGTTTTTTTTCTAAGTGTCTGATCGAGAGAAGGAAAAAGAGGTGATTTTTAGCCACTCTCGATTTTGTACTTAGAAAAAATCCAAATTTTTTTTTTTTTTTTTTCCGTTTTTTTTCTAAGTGTCTGATCGAGAGAAGGAAAAAGAGGTGATTTTTAGCCTCTCTCGATTTTGTACTTAGAAAAAATCCAATTTTTTTTTTTTTTTTTTCCGTTTTTTTTCTAAGTGTCTGATCGAGAGAAGGAAAAAGAGGTGATTTTTAGCCACTCTCGATTTTGTACTTAGAAAAAATCCAAATTTTTTTTTTTTTTTTTTTTTTCCGTTTTTTTTCTAAGTGTCTGATCGAGAGAAGGAAAAAGAGGTGATTTTTAGCCTCTCTCGATTTTGTACTTAGAAAAAATCCAATTTTTTATTTTTTTTTCATTTTTTTTTCTAAGTGTCTGATCGAGAGAAGGAAAAAGAGGTGATTTTTAGCCACTCTCGATTTTGTACTTAGAAAAAATCCAAATTTTTTTTTTTTTTTTTCCCGTTTTTTTTCTAAGTGTCTGATCGAGAGAAGGAAAAAGAGGTGATTTTTAGCCACTCTCGATTTTGTACTTAGAAAAAATCCAAATTTTTTTTTTTTTTTTTTCCGTTTTTTTTCTAAGTGTCTGATCGAGAGAAGGAAAAAGAGGTGATTTTTAGCCTCTCTCGATTTTGTACTTAGAAAAAATCCAAATTTTTTTTTTTTTTTTTTCCGTTTTTTTTCTAAGTGTCTGATCGAGAAAAGGAAAAAGAGGTGATTTTTAGCCTCTCTCGATTTTGTACTTAGAAAAAATCCAAATTTTTTTTTTTTTTTTTTCCGTTTTTTTTCTAAGTGTCTGATCGAGAGAAGGAAAAAGAGGTGATTTTTAGCCACTCTCGATTTTGTACTTAGAAAAAATCCAAATTTTTTTTTTTTTTTTTTCCGTTTTTTTTCTAAGTGTCTGATCGAGAGAAGGAAAAAGAGGTGATTTTTAGCCTCTCTCGATTTTGTACTTAGAAAAAATCCAATTTTTTTTTTTTTTTTTTCATTTTTTTTTCTAAGTGTCTGATCGAGAGAAGGAAAAAGAGGTGATTTTTAGCCACTCTCGATTTTGTACTTAGAAAAAATCCAAATTTTTTTTTTTTTTTTTCCGTTTTTTTTCTAAGTGTCTGATCGAGAGAAGGAAAAAGAGGTGATTTTTAGCCACTCTCGATTTTGTACTTAGAAAAAATCCAAATTTTTTTTTTTTTTTTTTCCGTTTTTTTTCTAAGTGTCTGATCGAGAGAAGGAAAAAGAGGTGATTTTTAGCCTCTCTCGATTTTGTACTTAGAAAAAATCCAATTTTTTTTTTATTTTTTTCATTTTTTTTCTAAGTGTCTGATCGAGAGAAGGAAAAAGAGGTGATTTTTAGCCACTCTCGATTTTGTACTTAGAAAAAATCCAAATTTTTTTTTTTTTTTTTCCGTTTTTTTTCTAAGTGTCTGATCGAGAGAAGGAAAAAGAGGTGATTTTTAGCCACTCTCGATTTTGTACTTAGAAAAAATCCAAATTTTTTTTTTTTTTTTTTCCGTTTTTTTTCTAAGTGTCTGATCGAGAGAAGGAAAAAGAGGTGATTTTTAGCCTCTCTCGATTTTGTACTTAGAAAAAATCCAATTTTTTTTTTTTTTTTTTCCGTTTTTTTTCTAAGTGTCTGATCGAGAGAAGGAAAAAGAGGTGATTTTTAGCCACTCTCGATTTTGTACTTAGAAAAAATCCAAATTTTTTTTTTTTTTTTTTCCGTTTTTTTTCTAAGTGTCTGATCGAGAGAAGGAAAAAGAGGTGATTTTTAGCCACTCTCGATTTTGTACTTAGAAAAAATCCAATTTTTTTTTTTTTTTTTTACTTTTTTTTTCTAAGTGTCTGATCGAGAGAAGGAAAAAGAGGTGATTTTTAGCCACTCTCGATTTTGTACTTAGAAAAAATCCAAATTTTTTTTTTTTTTTTTCCGTTTTTTTTCTAAGTGTCTGATCGAGAGAAGGAAAAAGAGGTGATTTTTAGCCACTCTCGATTTTGTACTTAGAAAAAATCCAAATTTTTTTTTTTTTTTTTTCCGTTTTTTTTCTAAGTGTCTGATCGAGAGAAGGAAAAAGAGGTGATTTTTAGCCTCTCTCGATTTTGTACTTAGAAAAAATCCAATTTTTTTTTTATTTTTTTCATTTTTTTTCTAAGTGTCTGATCGAGAGAAGGAAAAAGAGGTGATTTTTAGCCACTCTCGATTTTGTACTTAGAAAAAATCCAAATTTTTTTTTTTTTTTTTCCGTTTTTTTTCTAAGTGTCTGATCGAGAGAAGGAAAAAGAGGTGATTTTTAGCCACTCTCGATTTTGTACTTAGAAAAAATCCAAATTTTTTTTTTTTTTTTTTCCGTTTTTTTTCTAAGTGTCTGATCGAGAAAAGGAAAAAGAGGTGATTTTTAGCCTCTCTCGATTTTGTACTTAGAAAAAATCCAATTTTTTTTTTTTTTTTTTTCCGTTTTTTTTCTAAGTGTCTGATCGAGAGAAGGAAAAAGAGGTGATTTTTAGCCACTCTCGATTTTGTACTTAGAAAAAATCCAAATTTTTTTTTTTTTTTTTCCGTTTTTTTTCTAAGTGTCTGATCGAGAGAAGGAAAAAGAGGTGATTTTTAGCCACTCTCGATTTTGTACTAAGAAAAAATCCAAATTTTTTTTTTTTTTTTTTCCGTTTTTTTTTCTAAGTGTCTGATCGAGAGAAGGAAAAAGAGGTGATTTTTAGCCACTCTCGATTTTGTACTTAGAAAAAATCCAAATTTTTTTTTTTTTTTTTCCGTTTTTTTTTCTAAGTGTCTGATCGAGAAAAGGAAAAAGAGGTGATTTTTAGCCTCTCTCGATTTTGTACTTAGAAAAAATCCAATTTTTTTTTTTTTTTTTTCCGTTTTTTTTTCTAAGTGTCTGATCGAGAGAACGAAAAAGAGGTGATTTTTAGCCACTCTCGATTTTGTACTTAGAAAAAATCCAAATTTTTTTTTTTTTTTTTTCCGTTTTTTTTCTAAGTGTCTGATCGAGAGAAGCAAAAAGAGGTGATTTTTAGCCACTCTCGATTTTGTACTTAGAAAAAATCCAAATTTTTTTATTTTTTTTTTCCGTTTTTTTTCTAAGTGTCTGATCGAGAAAAGGAAAAAGAGGTGATTTTTAGCCTCTCTCGATTTTGTACTTAGAAAAAATCCAATTTTTTTTTTTTTTTTTTCCGTTTTTTTTGTAAGTGTCTGATCGAGAGAAGGAAAAAGAGGTGATTTTTAGCCACTCTCGATTTTGTACTTAGAAAAAATCCAAATTTTTTTTTTTTTTTTTCCGTTTTTTTTCTAAGTGTCTGATCGAGAGAAGGAAAAAGAGGTGATTTTTAGCCTCTCTCGATTTTGTACTTAGAAAAAATCCAATTTTTTTTTTTTTTTTTTCATTTTTTTTTCTAAGTGTCTGATCGAGAAAAGGAAAAAGAGGTGATTTTTAGCCTCTCTCGATTTTGTACTAAGAAAAAATCCAATTTTTTTTTTTTTTTTTTCTTTTTTTTTTCTAAGTGTCTGATCGAGAGAAGGAAAAAGAGGTGATTTTTAGCCACTCTCGATTTTGTACTTAGAAAAAATCCAAATTTTTTTTTTTTTTTTTCCGTTTTTTTTCTAAGTGTCTGATCGAGAGAAGGAAAAAGAGGTGATTTTTAGCCACTCTCGATTTTGTACTTAGAAAAAATCCAAATTTTTTTTTTTTTTTTTTCCGTTTTTTTTCTAAGTGTCTGATCGAGAGAAGGAAAAAGAGGTGATTTTTAGCCACTCTCGATTTTGTACTTAGAAAAAATCCAATTTTTTTTTTTTTTTTTTCCGTTTTTTTTCTAAGTGTCTGATCGAGAGAAGGAAAAAGAGGTGATTTTTAGCCACTCTCGATTTTGTACTTAGAAAAAATCCAAATTTTTTTTTTTTTTTTTTCCGTTTTTTTTCTAAGTGTCTGATCGAGAGAAGGAAAAAGAGGTGATTTTTAGCCACTCTCGATTTTGTACTTAGAAAAAATCCAAATTTTTTTTTTTTTTTTTTCCGTTTTTTTTCTAAGTGTCTGATCGAGAGAAGGAAAAAGAGGTGATTTTTAGCCTCTCTCGATTTTGTACTTAGAAAAAATCCAAATTTTTTTTTTTTTTTTTTCCGTTTTTTTTCTAAGTGTCTGATCGAGAAAAGGAAAAAGAGGTGATTTTTAGCCTCTCTCGATTTTGTACTTAGAAAAAATCCAAATTTTTTTTTTTTTTTTTCCGTTTTTTTTCTAAGTGTCTGATCGAGAGAAGGAAAAAGAGGTGATTTTTAGCCACTCTCGATTTTGTACTTAGAAAAAATCCAAATTTTTTTTTTTTTTTTTCCGTTTTTTTTCTAAGTGTCTGATCGAGAGAAGGAAAAAGAGGTGATTTTTAGCCTCTCTCGATTTTGTACTTAGAAAAAATCCAAATTTTTTTTTTTTTTTTTTCCGTTTTTTTTCTAAGTGTCTGATCGAGAGAAGGAAAAAGAGGTGATTTTTAGCCACTCTCGATTTTGTACTTAGAAAAAATCCCAATTTTTTTTTTTTTTTTTTCCGTTTTTTTTCTAAGTGTCTGATCGAGAGAAGGAAAAAGAGGTGATTTTTAGCCTCTCTCGATTTTGTACTTAGAAAAAATCCAATTTTTTTTTTTTTTTTTCCGTTTTTTTTCTAAGTGTCTGATCGAGAGAAGGAAAAAGAGGTGATTTTTAGCCTCTCTCGATTTTGTACTTAGAAAAAATCCAAATTTTTTTTTTTTTTTTTTCCGTTTTTTTTCTAAGTGTCTGATCGAGAAAAGGAAAAAGAGGTGATTTTTAGCCTCTCTCGATTTTGTACTTAGAAAAAATCCAAATTTTTTTTTTTTTTTTTTTCCGTTTTTTTTCTAAGTGTCTGATCGAGAGAAGGAAAAAGAGGTGATTTTTAGCCACTCTCGATTTTGTACTTAGAAAAAATCCAAATTTTTTTTTTTTTTTTTTCCGTTTTTTTTCTAAGTGTCTGATCGAGAGAAGGAAAAAGAGGTGATTTTTAGCCTCTCTCGATTTTGTACTTAGAAAAAATCCAAATTTTTTTTTTTTTTTTTTCCGTTTTTTTTCTAAGTGTCCGATCGAGAAAAGGAAAAAGAGGTGATATTTAGCCTCTCTCGATTTTGTACTTAGAAAAAATCCAATTTTTTTTTTTTTTTTTTTTCCGTTTTTTTTCTAAGTGTCTGATCGTGAGAAGGAAAAAGAGGTGATTTTTAGCCACTCTCGATTTTGTACTTAGAAAAAATCCAAATTTTTTTTTTTTTTTTTTCCGTTTTTTTTCTAAGTGTCTGATCGAGAGAAGGAAAAAGAGGTGATTTTTAGCCTCTCTCGATTTTGTACTTAGAAAAAATCCAAATTTTTTTTTTTTTTTTTTCCGTTTTTTTTCTAAGTGTCTGATCGAGAAAAGGAAAAAGAGGTGATTTTTAGCCTCTCTCGATTTTGTACTTAGAAAAAATCCAAATTTTTTTTTTTTTTTTTTTCCGTTTTTTTTCTAAGTGTCTGATCGAGAGAAGGAAAAAGAGGTGATTTTTAGCCTCTCTCGATTTTGTACTTAGAAAAAATCCAATTTTTTTTTTTTTTTTTCATTTTTTTTTCTAAGTGTCTGATCGAGAGAAGGAAAAAGAGGTGATTTTTAGCCACTCTCGATTTTGTACTTAGAAAAAATCCAATTTTTTTTTTTTTTTTTTCCGTTTTTTTTTCTAAGTGTCTGATCGAGAGAAGGAAAAAGAGGTGATTTTTAGCCACTCTCGATTTTGTACTTAGAAAAAATCCTAATTTTTTTTTTTTTTTTTTTCCGTTTTTTTTCTAAGTGTCTGATCGAGAGAAGGAAAAAGAGGTGATTTTTAGCCTCTCTCGATTTTGTACTTAGAAAAAATCCAATTTTTTATTTTTTTTTCATTTTTTTTTCTAAGTGTCTGATCGAGAGAAGGAAAAAGAGGTGATTTTTAGCCACTCTCGATTTTGTACTTAGAAAAAATCCAAATTTTTTTTTTTTTTTTTTCCGTTTTTTTTCTAAGTGTCTGATCGAGAGAAGGAAAAAGAGGTGATTTTTAGCCACTCTCGATTTTGTACTTAGAAAAAATCCAAATTTTTTTTTTTTTTTTTTCCGTTTTTTTTCTAAGTGTCTGATCGAGAGAAGGAAAAAGAGGTGATTTTTAGCCTCTCTCGATTTTGTACTTAGAAAAAATCCAAATTTTTTTTTTTTTTTTTCCGTTTTTTTTCTAAGTGTCTGATCGAGAAAAGGAAAAAGAGGTGATTTTTAGCCTCTCTCGATTTTGTACTTAGAAAAAATCCAAATTTTTTTTTTTTTTTTTTCCGTTTTTTTTCTAAGTGTCTGATCGAGAGAAGGAAAAAGAGGTGATTTTTAGCCACTCTCGATTTTGTACTTAGGAAAAATCCAAATTTTTTTTTTTTTTTTTTCCGTTTTTTTTCTAAGTGTCTGATCGAGAGAAGGAAAAAGAGGTGATTTTTAGCCTCTCTCGATTTTGTACTTAGAAAAAATCCAATTTTTTTTTTTTTTTTTCATTTTTTTTTCTAAGTGTCTGATCGAGAGAAGGAAAAAGAGGTGATTTTTAGCCACTCTCGATTTTGTACTTAGAAAAAATCCAAATTTTTTTTTTTTTTTTTTCCGTTTTTTTTCTAAGTGTCTGATCGAGAGAAGGAAAAAGAGGTGATTTTTAGCCACTCTCGATTTTGTACTTAGAAAAAATCCAAATTTTTTTTTTTTTTTTTTCCGTTTTTTTTCTAAGTGTCTGATCGAGAGAAGGAAAAAGAGGTGATTTTTAGCCTCTCTCGATTTTGTACTTAGAAAAAATCCAATTTTTTTTTTTTTTTTTTTCCGTTTTTTTTCTAAGTGTCTGATCGAGAGAAGGAAAAAGAGGTGATTTTTAGCCACTCTCGATTTTGTACTTAGAAAAAATCCAAATTTTTTTTTTTTTTTTTTTTCCGTTTTTTTTCTAAGTGTCTGATCGAGAGAAGGAAAAAGAGGTGATTTTTAGCCTCTCTCGATTTTGTACTTAGAAAAAATCCAATTTTTTATTTTTTTTTTCATTTTTTTTTCTAAGTGTCTGATCGAGAGAAGGAAAAAGAGGTGATTTTTAGCCACTCTCGATTTTGTACTTAGAAAAAATCCAAATTTTTTTTTTTTTTTTTTCCGTTTTTTTTCTAAGTGTCTGATCGAGAGAAGGAAAAAGAGGTGATTTTTAGCCTCTCTCGATTTTGTACTTAGAAAAAATCCAAATTTTTTTTTTTTTTTTTTTCCGTTTTTTTTCTAAGTGTCTGATCGAGAGAAGGAAAAAGAGGTGATTTTTAGCCTCTCTCGATTTTGTACTTAGAAAAAATCCAAAATTTTTTTTTTTTTTTTTTTCCGTTTTTTTTCTAAGTGTCTGATCGAGAGAAGGAAAAAGAGGTGATTTTTAGCCACTCTCGATTTTGTACTTAGAAAAAATCCAAATTTTTTTTATTTTTTTTTCCGTTTTTTTTCTAAGTGTCTGATCGAGAGAAGGAAAAAGAGGTGATTTTTAGCCTCTCTCGATTTTGTACTTAGAAAAAATCCAATTTTCTTTTTTTTTTTTTTCATTTTTTTTTCTAAGTGTCTGATCGAGAGAAGGAAAAAGAGGTGATTTTTAGCCACTCTCGATTTTGTACTTAGAAAAAATCCAAATTTTTTTTTTTTTTTTTTTCCGTTTTTTTTCTAAGTGTCTGATCGAGAGAAGGAAAAAGAGGTGATTTTTAGCCACTCTCGATTTTGTACTTAGAAAAAATCCAATTTTTTTTTTTTTTTTTCATTTTTTTTTCTAAGTGTCTGATCGAGAGAAGGAAAAAGAGGTGATTTTTAGCCACTCTCGATTTTGTACTTAGAAAAAATCCAAATTTTTTTTTTTTTTTTTCCGTTTTTTTTCTAAGTGTCTGATCGAGAGAAGGAAAAAGAGGTGATTTTTAGCCACTCTCGATTTTGTACTTAGAAAAAATCCAAATTTTTTTTTTTTTTTTTTCCGTTTTTTTTCTAAGTGTCTGATCGAGAAAAGGAAAAAGAGGTGATTTTTAGCCTCTCTCGATTTTGTACTTAGAAAAAATCCAAATTTTTTTTTTTTTTTTTTCCGTTTTTTTTCTAAGTGTCTGATCGAGAGAAGGAAAAAGAGGTGATTTTTAGCCACTCTCGATTTTGTACTTAGAAAAAATCCAAATTTTTTTTTTTTTTTTTTCCGTTTTTTTTCTAAGTGTCTGATCGAGAGAAGGAAAAAGAGGTGATTTTTAGCCTCTCTCGATTTTGTACTTAGAAAAAATCCAAATTTTTTTTTTTTTTTTTTTTTCCGTTTTTTTTCTAAGTGTCTGATCGAGAGAAGGAAAAAGAGGTGATTTTTAGCCTCTCTCGATTTTGTACTTAGAAAAAATCCAATTTTTTTTTTTTTTTTCATTTTTTTTTCTAAGTGTCTGATCGAGAGAAGGAAAAAGAGGTGATTTTTAGCCACTCTCGATTTTGTACTTAGAAAAAATCCAAATTTTTTTTTTTTTTTTTTCCGTTTTTTTTCTAAGTGTCTGATCGAGAGAAGGAAAAAGAGGTGATTTTTAGCCACTCTCGATTTTGTACTTAGAAAAAATCCAATTTTTTTTTTTTTTTTTTTCCGTTTTTTTTCTAAGTGTCTGATCGAGAGAAGGAAAAAGAGGTGATTTTTAGCCTCTCTCGATTTTGTACTTAGGAAAAAATCCAAATTTTTTTTTTTTTTTTTCCGTTTTTTTTCTAAGTGTCTGATCGAGAGAAGGAAAAAGAGGTGATTTTTAGCCTCTCTCGATTTTGTACTTAGAAAAAATCCAAATTTTTTTTTTTTTTTTTTTCCGTTTTTTTTCTAAGTGTCTGATCGAGAGAAGGAAAAAGAGGTGATTTTTAGCCACTCTCGATTTTGTACTTAGAAAAAATCCAAATTTTTTTTTTTTTTTTTTCCGTTTTTTTTCTAAGTGTCTGATCGAGAGAAGGAAAAAGAGGTGATTTTTAGCCTCTCTCGATTTTGTACTTAGAAAAAATCCAATTTTTTTTTTTTTTTTTTCATTTTTTTTTCTAAGTGTCTGATCGAGAGAAGGAAAAAGAGGTGATTTTTAGCCACTCTCGATTTTGTACTTAGAAAAAATCCAAATTTTTTTTTTTTTTTTTCCGTTTTTTTTCTAAGTGTCTGATCGAGAGAAGGAAAAAGAGGTGATTTTTAGCCACTCTCGATTTTGTACTTAGAAAAAATCCAAATTTTTTTTTTTTTTTTTTCCGTTTTTTTTTCTAAGTGTCTGATCGAGAGAAGGAAAAAGAGGTGATTTTTAGCCTCTCTCGATTTTGTACTTAGAAAAAATCCAATTTTTTTTTTTTTTTTTTCATTTTTTTTCTAAGTGTCTGATCGAGAGAAGGAAAAAGAGGTGATTTTTAGCCACTCTCGATTTTGTACTTAGAAAAAATCCAAATTTTTTTTTTTTTTTTTTCCGTTTTTTTTCTAAGTGTCTGATCGAGAGAAGGAAAAAGAGGTGATTTTTAGCCACTCTCGATTTTGTACTTAGAAAAAATCCAAATTTTTTTTTTTTTTTTTCCGTTTTTTTTCTAAGTGTCTGATCGAGAGAAGGAAAAAGAGGTGATTTTTAGCCACTCTCGATTTTGTACTTAGAAAAAATCCAATTTTTTTTTTTTTTTTTTCCGTTTTTTTTCTAAGTGTCTGATCGAGAGAAGGAAAAAGAGGTGATTTTTAGCCACTCTCGATTTTGTACTTAGAAAAAATCCAAATTTTTTTTTTTTTTTTTTCCGTTTTTTTTCTAAGTGTCTGATCGAGAGAAGGAAAAAGAGGTGATTTTTAGCCACTCTCGATTTTGTACTTAGAAAAAATCCAAATTTTTTTTTTTTTTTTTTCCGTTTTTTTTCTAAGTGTCTGATCGAGAGAAGGAAAAAGAGGTGATTTTTAGCCTCTCTCGATTTTGTACTTAGAAAAAATCCAATTTTTTTTTTTTTTTTTTCCTTTTTTTTTCTAAGTGTCTGATCGAGAGAAGGAAAAAGAGGTGATTTTTAGCCACTCTCGATTTTGTACTTAGAAAAAATCCAAATTTTTTTTTTTTTTTTTTCCGTTTTTTTTCTAAGTGTCTGATCGAGAGAAGGAAAAAGAGGTGATTTTTAGCCTCTCTCGATTTTGTACTTAGAAAAAATCCAATTTTTTTTTTTTTTTTTTCCGTTTTTTTTCTAAGTGTCTGATCGAGAGAAGGAAAAAGAGGTGATTTTTAGCCACTCTCGATTTTGTACTTAGAAAAAATCCAAATTTTTTTTTTTTTTTTTTCCGTTTTTTTTCTAAGTGTCTGATCGAGAGAAGGAAAAAGAGGTGATTTTTAGCCACTCTCGATTTTGTACTTAGAAAAAATCCAAATTTTTTTTTTTTTTTTTCCGTTTTTTTTCTAAGTGTCTGATCGAGAGAAGGAAAAAGAGGTGATTTTTAGCCACTCTCGATTTTGTACTTAGAAAAAATCCAAATTTTTTTTTTTTTTTTTTTCCGTTTTTTTTCTAAGTGTCTGATCGAGAGAAGGAAAAAGAGGTGATTTTTAGCCACTCTCGATTTTGTACTTAGAAAAAATCCAAATTTTTTTTTTTCTTTTTTTTTTCCGTTTTTTTTTCTAAGTGTCTGATCGAGAGAAGGAAAAAGAGGTGATTTTTAGCCACTCTCGATTTT
>NW_026908349.1:0-5000 GCF_033978785.1 Entelurus aequoreus
GATATGTTTCGTATCTCCTGCTCTCAGACTGCTGACCTCGGGGTTCTACAACATCTTCAGGTCGCTCGAGAGCATGGGCAAGAACGAACAGACCATCCTGAAGCTGCTGACATGTTAAACACCCTCCCACTGACCGTTTGGTCTCAAGGTCCCACAGATGTTGGTCTTGCTGTCAATGCGTCCCCTGTCTCTGTCAAAATTGACACCAGTAGTGTGGTACATGTCAGACAATACCCACAAAAACAACAAGCCATAGATGGCATTACAGATACCATCTCAGGCCTTAAACAATCTGGAGTATTGGAACCCTCCAACTCTAAATGGAACACACCTATTTTGCCTGTTCCAAAAACTGGCACCTCTGTGTACCGGATGGTACACGATCTTAGGGCCGTTAATGACGTCACAGTGACCCCTCCCATACCTGTTCCTAACCCTTACACAGCACTCACCCATCTGACCACTGCACACTGTTATTTCTCTGTCATTGACCTAGCGAATGCTTTCTTTTGCATCCCTATCGCTGAATGCATCAAACATGTCTTTGCTTTCACCTTTCAAGGTCAAAAGCTGCAGTACTCCCGCCTCCCACAAGGTTGGAAACTGTCGCCTGGCCTTTTCAACCAGCAATTACGAGACGATCTGGCCTCAGTGGAGCTTTTTGACGACACATTTGTTGTCCAGTATGTAGATGACATACTCATCGCTGCTTCTTCTCCTACCTCATGCCTGGCGGCCACCCTAGCTGTTCTTCAGCGTCTGGCCTCAACAGGATACAAGGTCTCTCGTAAGAAATTGCAGGTTGCCCGTTCCCTTGTTCATTTCATGGGGCGGGAGATCTCCTCAACGGGGGTCTCCCTGTCCCCTGACCATCGCCAGTCTATCCTATGTCATCCTAAACCTTCTTCTGTCAAACAATTACAGTCCTTCCTTGGATTGGCTGGTTTCAGCCGCTCCTACATTCCTTGTTTTTCCTTGAAAACAGCTCCTCTTCGTGCCCTCCTCCGCACTGCTGGAGTCCGCAACTCAAATGCTGCCCTCCAGTGGACGGTTGAGGCCGAACAAGCTTTCATTGACCTCAAGCAACATTTGTCTTCTGCTTCTGCCCTTGCAGTACCAGACTACAAACTACCCTTCTACTTAGATGTTTCTGAGAGTGAAGGTACTGCTAACGCTGTCCTTTTTCAGAAACCTGAAGGGGGAGGTATAGGGGGAACGCGTTGCGTTTTAACCTACACCAGCATTCTGCTTGACCTATCTGAACTTCGACATCACACATGCTCGCAACATGCTTCCACTTTGGCAAAACTGATTGACAAAACGGCACACATTGTCATGGGACACCCACTTACAGTACTGACAAACCACACTGTCATTGCATATGTATCATCACATTTGTTTACCATGACGCCACTCAAACAACGCAGACTCATGAAAATTTTGCAACAACCTCACATAACTTTTACACACGAAGGAATCAACATGGCTGATAACATAAATAGTGGAGAACTACATCACTGTGAGGAGAGAGTTGCTTTGACTGAAAAGATAAGACCAGACCTGTTGACCACACCCATCCCAGGCTCCCACTGGCTGTTCACGGACGGCTGTTGTTTCAGACATCCTCTAAAGGGATTGCAGGCAGCTTGGTCAGTGGTACAGCAGTCCAGCTCAGGAGAATGGGAGACCTTGGCCACCCAGACACTTGACGAACAGCTGTCGGCACAAAGAGCTGAACTTGTGGCTTTGACAGAAGCCCTAAAGCAAGGAAAAGACTACGAAGTGACTATCTTTACAGACTCGGCTTATGCCTTCATGTCAGCTGTCATTGACCTTCCTAAATGGAAGAGAAATGGCTTCCTGACTGCTGAAGGACATCCGATTAAATACAAGACAGAAATGGAAGCACTGGAAACAGCGCTGCTCCTACCTAAAAGGATAGCTATTGTCAAGTGCAAGGGACACAGTAAGGAAAAAGGGACAGTAACTGATGGTAACAACTTTGCTGACTCCGTAGCTAAGCAAACTGCTGGCTATGACAAGACTGGAATTATCATGACTGCCACTGCCTGCCAGACAGAACTCCTACCTGCCCTGTCTGATAATGAAATCAGAAAACATCAGGAGCAGGCCTCACCACAAGAGAAAACTTTGTGGCTGAGAAGAGGCGCTAGACAAGACCCGACAGGTCTTTGGCGAGGGCCAAATGGTCACCTGGCCTGGCCCCCAGGAATTAGACAAAAAATGCTCCGATGGGCCCACGGTCCCGGACATGTGGGGGCAAAGCAAACAAAAGCGAACTTGTCACTATGGTGGCACCCCTATTTGGAGAACATTGTGGACAACCACGTCAGATACTGCGATATCTGCCAGGACTTTAACCCCAGACCAACACTGAAACCAGAAATGGGGACTTTCCCCATTCCGGCACAAAATGGTGAAGAATGGACGATCGATTACACTGACATGATCAATCCGGTACAAGGGAAAAGGTACTTGCTAACTTGCGTTGACAATTACAGTGGATGGCCGGAAGCAACTCCAACCTCAAAAGAGGATGCAAAATCAGTAATTAAATGGCTTGTTAATGACCTAATTCCCCGACATGGTTTCCCCAAAAAGATTAGGTCAGACAACGGCACCCATTTCAAAAATACTCACCTAGCCTTGGTCGAAAAGGCTCTCGGACTAGAACACAGGTTTGGTTCGGTGTACCATCCTCAGTCCCAAGGTAAGGTCGAGAGAATGAACCAAAACATCAAGACAAAATTGGCAAAAATCTGTGCACAGACCAAATTGAAGTGGGTTGACGCGTTACCATTGGCTTTAATGACCATCCGAATGTCCATGAACAAAACTGGTTTTTCACCCTATGAACTGCATTCAGGTCAGCCCTTCCCAGGACCAGCTGCCTCCCTGGAAGGAAGAATCAGCGTAAAACCAAAATGGTACTTTGAACAAATTCAGAATTTGTGTAATAATTTCTCTGCACAGATTCGTGGACAACAATCCACTCCTCCAGGGACCCTCCCTCCCGTAGAGTGGGTCAAGCTCAAAGTCATCAAACGCAAGTGGACGGAGCCCAGGTGGACTGGTCCCTTCAAGGTCGTGGAACGGACGTCTCACGCCCTTCGACTAGCTGGTAAAGGGGACACCTGGTACCACCTCTCCCTCTGCACTCCTGCTGAAGAACCTGATAGATCACCAGCGGATGTCATTGCTGACATAGCCACATCATCTGCCCCACTCGACCCCCTAGCAGCGCCTTTTGAGCCTGAGGCAGCTGAAGAAGAACGGGAGCAGAAAACGACTCATTTTTAGTGGGTGTGTTAACGAAGTAACACACATAAGGGGTGATCGTGCTAGTAACCTCTCCCCCTCTAGGTCATAGAAGAGCGAGGCTTTAATTACACACACATAATCCTACAGCCCAGAAGACGACGCTGAGAGAGAGATTTTCTACCTATATTACTCTTTTTAACTTCTATATTGTATATCCTTATTTGAGACCAGCCTTTATACTCGAAGTTATCCAATTTCTCTTGCTTGTTTTCAGCATAACTATCTGTGTCGTTATATTAAGTGAAAAGTTTGATGTTTATCCCCGTTTCGTTACCTGAATTACTCTGATTTTGATAGTCGAAAAACAAGGATGTTACGCCCAGAAGTATTTCC
This sequence comes from Entelurus aequoreus, assembly GCF_033978785.1. Classification (NCBI taxonomy): domain Eukaryota; kingdom Metazoa; phylum Chordata; class Actinopteri; order Syngnathiformes; family Syngnathidae; genus Entelurus; species Entelurus aequoreus. Next base: position 3,676 of record NW_026908349.1, read on the forward strand.
TGACGGATTGGTGTTTAGGCTTGTTCTACTGTTCTTGTGCCTCAGTCCTTCCTTCCCGACGACAGTGACTGACAAGTGTCTTAGAACATACGGCGGACTTGAAATAGACTGGGTTAGGGGGGACAGCAAGACTTATTTTTTTGACCTGTGCAGTGTGATTAAATGCGGGGGGAAAAATAGTTTGTACCGTAGTAGTAACCTCTATCTTTGTGACGACATAAAACTGAATCATTGGTGTCGGAAGCAGACAACATACTCTAGTGGGTGGTGCCCCTCATGGACGAGTGTAACCCACTACACAGGGCCCTCTTTTTACCATTACCGCCTACCTCTACTATTACAAGTTATTCAGAGAGGGATGACCTTTCAGAGGAATTTTGATCGTTCCCAGAATCCCCTTGCACTTACAATTATCGGAATGGGTGTTGTGCCAAGTCCCTTTTATGTTGTTTTGGGGGTTGAACAGGCTGGTACGGACCCTAAAGGGATTATTAAAATTAATATCCTTGAGAGGGCATTAACTACCTTTGCCCCCTCTGTAGCACCTAAAGTGCCACTCCACCTCGGTGACGTTACAAAAGCTCTCACATCTGTGTATACTAATGACATCACCACTGAAGACCTGGTAGCTTTGACCTTAGGAGCAGGTGCAGGCAACCTATGGCTCAGGTGGATGACTAGCATGGCTAAGAGCCAAAACCTGGGTGACTGTGTTGCTTGTTCCGCTGGACGTCCTTTTCCCCACACTTACCCCGCCCCTTTTAAGTTGACTGACATAAATGGCTCAAACTGTCTTATTTCCTTGTTCTCTGAACCCACGCCACCAGGGTGCGATTTGTTGGCTAGTGTGTACCCTCCTGTTGACAATTCCACCCGACTTCTTCCATTTGTGGCCCAAAAGCTGAATTACACGTGTTTTCAATTCAAAGGACCCTCTTCGTCCCCCAACAAATTGGGTGATATTAACCCTTCCTGGTGCACCACACTGATAGATGGCTCAAGGATAGGCCCTTGGGCACGAGCTGACTTATTCTGGTATTGTGGGGAGCACAGATTGTACATTAGAATCCCAAAGTCATCCGTAGGGCTTTGTGCTATGGTTAGACTGGTGACCCCACTCACCCTAGTGGGTACCAAATTAACTCCCCTTGTAACTCCTGTCTCAGCGGCCTCTCTAACTTCTCGCCGACGCCGCCATGTTTTATCTCGAAGGAGTGTAAAGGGCTCCTTTGATCTGATGAGAAACCCTGATGGTGTTTACTTTGATGCAATTGGACAACCAAGAGGGGTCCCCTCACAACACAAATTGTGGTGTGAATCCTGTG
>NW_026908349.1:10000-11533 GCF_033978785.1 Entelurus aequoreus
GGTACACGGGCACCACCTAGTAGTACTCTGGCGAGGTACACAGGCACCAAGTAGTACTCTGGTGAGGTACACGGGCACCACCTAGTAATACTCTGGTGAGGTACACGGGCACCACCTAGTAGTACTCTGGTGAGGTACACGTGCACCATCTAGTAGTACTCTGGTGAGGTACACGGGCACCAAGTAGTACTCTGGTGAGGTACACGGGCACCACCTAGTAGTACTCTGGTGAGGTACACAGGCACCAAGTAGTACTCTCGTGAGGTACACGGGCACCACCTAGTAATACTCTGGTGAGGTACACGGGCACCACCTAGTAGTACTCTGGTGAGGTACACGTGCACCATCTAGTAGTACTCTGGTGAGGTACACGGGCACCAAGTAGTACTCTGGTGAGGTACACGGGCACCACCTAGTAGTACTCTGGTGAGGTACACGGGCACCACCTAGTAGTACTCTGGTGAGGTACACGGGCACCAAGTAGTACTCTGGTGAGGTACACGGGCACCACCTAGTAGTACTCTGGCGAGGTACACGGGCACCAAGTAGTACTCTGGTGAGGTACACGGGCACCACCTAGTAGTACTCTGGCGAGGTACACAGGCACCAAGTAGTACTCTCGTGAGGTACACGGGCACCACCTAGTAATACTCTGGTGAGGTACACGGGCACCACCTAGTAGTACTCTGGTGAGGTACACGTGCACCATCTAGTAGTACTCTGGTGAGGTACACGGGCACCAAGTAGTACTCTGGTGAGGTACACGGGCACCAAGTAGTACTCTGGTGAGGTACACGGGCACCACCTAGTAGTACTCTGCTGAGGTAAATGTGCACCACTTAGTAGTACTCTGGTGAGGTACACGTGCACCACTTAGTAGTACTCTGGTGAGGTACACGGGCACCACCTAGTAGTACTCTGGTGAGGTACACGTGCACCACCTAGTAGTACTCTGGTGAGGTACACGGGCACCACCTAGTAGTACTCTGGTGAGGTACACGGGCACCACCTAGTAGTACTCTGGTGATGTACATGTGCACCACCTAGTAGTACTCTGGTGAGGTACACGTGCACCATCTAGTAGTACTCTGGTGAGGTACACGGGCACCAAGTAGTACTCTGGTGAGGTACACGGGCACCAAGTAGTACTCTGGTGAGGTACACGGGCACCACCTAGTAGTACTCTGCTGAGGTAAATGTGCACCACTTAGTAGTACTCTGGTGAGGTACACGTGCACCACTTAGTAGTACTCTGGTGAGGTACACGGGCACCACCTAGTAGTACTCTGGTGAGGTACACGTGCACCACCTAGTAGTACTCTGGTGAGGTACACGGGCACCACCTAGTAGTACTCTGGTGAGGTACACGGGCACCACCTAGTAGTACTCTGGTGAGGTACACGGGCACCACCTAGTAGTACTCTGGTGATGTACACGGGCACCACCTAGTAGTACTCTGGTGAGGTACACGGGCACCACCTAGTAGTACTCTGGTGAGGTACACGGGCACCACCTAGTAGTACTCTGGTGAGG
>NW_026908350.1:0-5000 GCF_033978785.1 Entelurus aequoreus
CCCCCAAAAAATTCCATGAATTCTTGTAAGATTCCTTTTTTCCATATATAAACAAATAAAGTAGAATGACTTATTTTTTTGCATGTACTTTTGTGAGATTACCAACTTTTTGATAAAAAACAAAAAACTTCAGTTCACTTTTTTGTCATGTACACAACTTTTTTACGTGAATAAATGTTCTTAATTTTCTTAAAATTACTTTCACCCCCTTTATTTTTTTATTTATTTTTTTAACAAAAAATTGACTTAATTCATGTAAAATTACCACAGTTTTTTTGATAATTTAAGGCATTTTTTCCCCCAAAAAGTCAATTAATTTTTGTTTTCTCCTTTTTTCCATATATAAACAAATTATAACTTATTATAGTAAAATTACTTATTTTTTGCATGTACTTTTGTAAGATTACAACTTTTTGATACAAAAAAATAAATAAATCTTCAGGTCACTTTTTTGTCATGTTTTCAACTGTTTTTTTACGGGAAAAAAATCGACTTAAATTTCTGAAAAATGACTTTTTCCCGGTTTTTTATTTGTTTTACGGTAATGGTCTTAATTCTTGTAAAATTACCACTGATTTATTGATAAATTACAGCTTTTTCCACCAAAAATACCATTAATTCTTGTAAGATTCCTTTTTTCCATATATAAACAAGTTAAAGTAAAATTACTTATTTTTTTGCATGTACTTTTTGTAAGATTACAACTTTTTGATAAAAAACAAAAAACTTCAGTTCACTTTTTTGTCATGTATACAACTTTTTTACATCAATAAATGTACTTAATTTTCTTAAAATTACTTTCACCCCCTTTTTTATTTTTTTATTTTTTTTACAATAAATTCTTGTAAAATTACCACAGTTTTCTTGATAATTTACAGCATTTTCCCCCCAAAAAGTGCATAAATTTTAGTTTTCTCCTTTTTTCCATATATAAACAAATTATGACTTATTATAGTAAAATGACTTATTTTTTGCATGTACTTTTGTAAGATTACAACTTTTTGATACCAAAAAAAAAAGAAATCTTCAGGTCACTTTTTTGTCATGTACACAACTTTTTTTTTACGGGAAAAAAATTGACTTAAATTTATTAAAATGACTTTTTCCCGCTTTTTTATTTATTTTACAGTAATGGACTTAAATCTTGTAAAATTACCACTGATTTGTTGATAAATTACAGCTTTTTCCCCAAAAAATACTATTAATTCTTGTAAGAGTCCTTTTTTCCATATCTAAACAAATGATGACTTGTGTTAGTAAAATGACTTATTTTTTTGCATGTACTTTTGTGAGATTACAACTTTTTGATAAAAAAACAAAAAACTTCAGTTCACTTTCTTGTCATGTATACAACTTTTTTACGTGAATAAATGTAATTAGTTTTCTTAAAATTACTTTCAACCCCTTTTTTTTAAATTTTTTTAAATTTTTATTTTTTTTTACAATAAATGGACTTAATTCTTGTAAAATTACCACAGTTTTCTTGATAATTTACGGCATTTCCCCCCCCCCAAAAAAAAGTCCATTAATTTTTGTTTTCTCCTTTTTTCCATATATAAACAAATTATGACTTATTATAGTAAAATTATTTATTTTTTGCATGTACTTTTGTAAGATTACAACTTTTTGATACAAAAAAACCCAAAATCTTCAGGTCACTATTTTGTCATGTATACAACTTTTTTTTACGGTAAAAAAAAAAATGGACTTAAATTTCTTAAAATGACTTTTTCCCACTTTTTATTTTTATTTTCACAGTAATGGACTTAAGTCTTGTAAAATGACCACTGATTTGTTGATAAATTACAGCTTTTTCCCCAAAAAATACTATTAATTCTTGTAAGAGTCCTTTTTTCCATATATAAACAAATGATGACTTGTTTTAGTAAAATGACTTATTTTTTTACATGTACTTTTGTGAGATTACAACTTTTTGATAAAAAACCAAAAACTTCAGTTCACTTTTTTGTCATGTATACAACTTTTTTACGTGAATAAATGTAATTAGTTTTCTTAAAATTACTTTCAACCCCTTTTTTTTAAATTTTTTTTAATTTTTATTTTTTTTTACAATAAATGGACTTAATTCTTGTAAAATTACCACAGTTTTCTTGATAATTTACGGCATTTCCCCCCCCCCAAAAAAGTCCATTAATTTTTGTTTTCTCCTTTTTTCCATATATAAACAAATTATGACTTATTATAGTAAAATTACTTATTTTTTGCATGTACTTTTGTAAGATTACAACTTTTTGATACAAAAAAAACCAAAATCTTCAGGTCACTATTTTGTCATGTATACAACTTTTTTTTACGGTAAAAAAAAAAATGGACTTAAATTTCTTAAAATGACTTTTTCCCACTTTTTATTTTTATTTTCACAGTAATGGACTTAAGTCTTGTAAAATGACCACTGATTTGTTGATAAATTACAGCTTTTTCCCCAAAAAATACTATTAATTCTTGTAAGAGTCCTTTTTTGCATATATAAACAAATTATGACTTGTTTTAGTAGAATGACTTATTTTTTTGCATGTACTTTTGTAAGATTACAACTTTTTGTTAAAAACAAACAAACTTCAGTTCACTTTTTTGTCATGTATACAACAATTTTGTTGATTCTATGTAACTTGTTTGTGTGCTATGGCTATGAGGTTTTTTCCCCCTTGGCCTCAGTCTGGACCGCCTCCCTGGAGTCCAGCCTTTGACTGATTATGTAACGGGGTGGTTGCATGGTGACGTGGGGATCGTTCCTCCAAGATTGCAGCAGGAACTCGGGAGGCCAAAGTGCAGGTAAGACAGTGATTTATTCTCCTAAATCAGACCGGCACAAACAAACACAAGAAAACAAACACAACAAGCATGCATATAGCACTGGAAGCTAAAATGTACATTAAAATAAAAAAAGGGGGATTTACTATATTAACTATGAACAATAAAACACTGAATATTAACAACATATGAACATCTTTTACTTCTCAGACCAGCTCCTCCATAGTTGTGTATCTTTTACAATCAAGCAAAACACAACAAAAATGTAACAAAAGGCAAAATACGAACGCAAAGGGTAATAAACACCTACAATATGATATATTATCACTTTTATGCAGAATTTTGTTGTAAAAATGTGCTTCCGCGTCTGTTCCTGACACATGCGTTTCGACAACAAACCCCGCCCACTCTGCTTTGTTCCTGGTCTGAGCTGCCGTGACGTAGATTGCCGTAATAACTCATAAAACACTCAAAAGCGCAGATTTCAACCATTGACCATAGACTCCTGCAAGGCACTTCTTGTGGGGATCCCCAGCAAGAACATCCAGAAGCTGCAATACATACAGAATAGTGCTGCTAGGATCCTGATGAGAGTGCGGAAATACGACCATATCACACCAACTCTCAAATCCCTTCACTGGCTTCCTGTTCCACTCAGGATTGAATACAAAGTCTCCCTACTAACCCACCAGTGCCTCCATGGAAATGCCCCCCCCCCCCCCCTCTACCTCAAAGAACTACTCACCCCCAAATCCTCCACACGACACCTCCGCTCCGGACAGGCTAACCTCCTCCAACCTCAGAGGACAAAGCTACGAACAATGCTCCCAGTCTGTGGAACGCTCTCCCTGACCACCTGAGGGCACCACAGACTGTGAATGCTTTTAAAAAAGGCTTAAAAACCCTTCTTTTTTAAAAAAACTATTTTTTTTATTTTTAGATATATGCATACTAGTTCTAACTATTAGGCTGTTGTAGTTTTTATTTTTATTTATTTATTTATTTAAAAAAAATAATTTTTAAGGTTGTTTACTCAATGTAAAGTGCTTTTTACCAATAAAATCTATTATTATTATTGAAATACTTTCTATGGTTCAAGACTAGAGATGTCCGATAATATCGGTCTGCCGATATTATCGGCCGATAAATGCGTTAAAATGTAATATCGGAAATTATCGGCATCGGTGTTTTTTATTATCAGTATCGTTTTTTTTTGTTTTTTTTGTTTTGTTTTTTTAATTAAATCCACATAAAAAACACAAGATACACTTACAATTAGTGCACCAACCCAAAAAACCTCCCTCCCCCATCTACACCCATTCACACAAAAGGGTTGTTTCTTTCTGTTATTAATATTCTGGTTCCTACATTATATATCAATATACGGTATATCAATACAGTCTGCAAGGGATACAGTCCGTAAGCACACATGATTGTGCGTGCTGCTGGTCCACTAATAATACTAACCTTTAACAGTTAATTTTACAAATTTTCATTAATTACTAGTTTCTATGTAACTGTTTTTATATTGTTTTACTTTCTTTTTTATTCAAGAAAATGTTTTTAATGTATTTATCTTATTTTATTTTATTCATTTTTTTAAAAAAAAGGACCTTATCTTCACCATACCTGGTTGTCCAAATTAGGCATAATAATGTGTTAATTCCACGACTGTATATATCGGTTGATATCGGTATCGGTAATTAAAGAGTTGGACAATATCGGCATATCGGATATCGGCAAAAAGCCATTATCGGACATCCCTATTCAAGACTTATGCAGAATGTTCAGGGGCCGGATTGTACATTTTAATGGGCCAGGTCTGCACCAGCACCACATGATCATGTACTGCTTGCAAACATGCTATGGTAGTTCATGTCAAGTGAAGACCCCCCCCCCCCCCTTCCCCCGAGTCCTTGGAGCGCTAATATTTGTATTTTATTTGGAGACGATACATATTGTAATGGCTTTTTCTCCACTGCTCCGCCCCACCTAAAAAAAAAAAAAAAAAAAAAAAGCCCTGCCTTTGTGTGTAATAGCAGCAAGCTGGTAAAGTAACACCCATTAAAAGTTAATTTGCACCTTAAGGCACTTCATTAATAGTGAATAGTAGAATCACACCAATATAGTCTGGCCTCACCTTAGGGCACCATCTCTATTCATCAAACACACACACACCTCTCATTTCCAATAACATCAGTCACCATTGTGGAGCTGGGGGGACAATG
>NW_026908350.1:7500-9990 GCF_033978785.1 Entelurus aequoreus
TGTAAATTACTCTAAAATTTACATTATTGAATAATTCTAGTAAAACACTTTTCTTAACTGCAAGTCCTTTGTTTAAATGGCAAGAAATGTTATTTATTTGTGAATATTCCAGCTTTTTTCTCGTTGCAATATTACAAAGGTGTTCTGTTAAAATATGACTATTTCTCTTTAGTTTTGTTAAACGACTCAAATACTTTTCATAATATAATAATATTACAAATTAATTTTGTATGGAAAATTGTTTGGATTCTTGACAAAAAAACATTGTAATACTTCCACTACATTCTTGTCTTTTAACTTCATTCTCATATAAATTATATCAAAACTAATATTCATTCATAATTCTAGTAAAATCACAACACTCTTCTAGTATAATATATTAACTGTGAAAATTCAGTTTTCTCCAAATGTATTCTCTTAAAAAATATTTTTGGCCTCATGAAATAACTTAATATTGTGAAATTACTCAAAAATTCCTAAAATATTGCTACTTCATTGTAGTAAAGTGGCTATTTTTTCTCTAAATGTGTGACTTTGCAATTCTTACACTTTATAACCGTATTATTATTTTCTAAATTACTTTATACTCACAAATGACCGTACAATTACTATTACTTAAGAATTCTGGTCAAATCACAACACTTTTATGACTTTGCTCTCATAATATTTTAACTAATATTTGTGAAAAAACTTGAACTTTTCTAACTTTTTCCTCCTTGCAGCATCACAAATTAATTGTGTTAAAAATATTATTTTTTAACACAATTGTATACCATACAACTTTATTCTTGTTCGATTAGTCAAATTGTTTAAAGAAAAAAAAATACAACAGTTTTTTTTAAATGGAAAAATCAGAACTTTTATTTTTGACAAAAATAGTTTTGTAATATTTCTGGTTTATTATTATTATTATTATCAAAATAAATTTTTTCTCATGTAAATTACTAAAAAATTAATATTATTGAATGGCAGGAAATGTTATTTATTTGTGAAAATTCCAGCTTTTTTCTTGTAGCAACATTACAAAGGTGTTCTGTTAAAATATGACTTTCTCTTGCAATACTTCCACTATATTATTTTCTTTTAACAATATTCTCATATAAATTATATCAAAGCTAATATTCATTCATAATTTTAGTAAAATCACAACACTCTTCTAGTATAATATATTAACTGTGAAAATTCAATTTTCTCCAAATTTTGTTCTCTTAAAAAAAAATGTTTTCCTCATAAAATTATAACTTAATATTGTAAAATTACAAAAAAATTCCTAAAATATTTCTACTTCATTGTAGTAAAGTGGCTATTTTTTCTCTAAATGTGTGACTTTGCAATTCTTACACTTTATAACCGTATTATTATTTTCTAACTTACTTTATACTCACAAATTACCATACAATTACTATTACTTAAGAATTCTAGTAAAATCACAACACGTTTATGACTTCACTCTCATAATATTTTAATTAATATTTGTGAAAAAAAGTTAACTTTTTTTAACCTTTTCCTCCTTGCAGTGTCATAAATTAATTGTGTTAAAAATATTATTTTTTTCCTCCATAAAATTAGAACTTTATTCTTGTTCGATTAATCAAATTGTTTAAAGAAAAAAAATACAACAGTTTTTTTTTAATGGAAAATTCAGATCTTTTATTTTTGACAAAAATAGTATTGTACTATTTCTGCATTATTATTATTATTATCAAAATAACTTTTCTCATGTAAATTACTATAAAATTAATATTATTGAATGGCAGGAAATGTTATTTATTTGTGAAAATTCCAGCTTTTTTCTCGTTGCAACATTACAAAGGTGTTCTGTTAAAATATGACTTTCTCTTGCAATACTTCCACTATATTATTTTCTTTTAACAATATTCTCATATAAATTATATCAAAGCTAATATTCATTCATAATTCTAGTAAAATCACAACACTCTTCTAGTATAATATATTACTGTGAAAATTCAATTTTCTCCAAATTTTGTTCTCTTAAAAAATATTTTTTTCTTCATGAAATTATAACTTAACATTGTAAAACTAATAAAAACGTACTAAAATATTGCTACTTCATTGTAGTAAAGTGGCTATTTTTTCTCTAAATGTGTGACTTTGCAATTCTTACACTTTATAACCGTATTATTATTTTCTAAATTAATTTATACTCACAAATGACCGTACAATTACTATTACTTAAGAATTCTAGTAAAATCATGACACGTTTATGACTTCACTCTCATAATATTTTAATTAATATTTTTGAAAAAAAGTTAACTTTTTTAACCTTTTCCTCCTTGCAGTGTCATAAATTAATTGTGTTAAAAAAAAAAAAATTCCACATCAAATTACAACTTTATTCTTGTTCAATTAGTCAAATTGTTAAAAAAAAAAAATACAACAGTGTTGTTGTTTTTTTAATGGAAAATTCAGATCTTTTATTTTTGACAAAAATAGTATTGTACTATTTCTGCTTTATTATTATTATTATTA
>NW_026908351.1:0-9711 GCF_033978785.1 Entelurus aequoreus
ACCCCAAACCCCAAACCCCAAACCCCAAACCCCAAACCCCTTTTATTAATAAATTATAATATATAATACTTATTGATTTTAATATTTTTTAATTAACTCATTAAAATATAAAAAATCCTATTTAATACTATCAAATAATATTTCTTAGTTAATTTGTTTCTTTTATTAAGAATACTAAGAAAATTTTATTAAAAATCTATACACGTTATAATTTAACTCTTACAAGTCCTTAATATCATTCTTTAGTAAACAATTATTTTCTTATATAAGTTATAATTTATCTTTTTTTCTTGAATCAGTTTCTTATTCTTTTTAATTATTTTCTTATTATAAGAAATATTATATTTTTATTTTTTTCTGAATAAAATTACATAAAAAAGGAATAAATAAAAATTAAGTAGTTAGCTAGCCACTTTTATCTTCTTATTCATTTTAAATTATCTTAAAAAAAGGACAGTCCAATCCCAAATTCCAATAAAAATTCCATAGATCATCAAAATTACAATTTAATAATACATCTAATAATTTAAGTGTAGCTTATTTTAAATTAAGATTTTGATTCCATTTATCATCTATGAGTATCTTATATATTAGATTAATAATCAAAGTCCATATATTTTAGAAAAGTTTTCAAAAAGTTTCTAAGGGTAATTTAACTATTAAAATGCGAATAAAAAAAAATGATAAAATTATGAAGTTAGAATCACTTTTAGGATTTTATATTATATCCTTTATTTGGATGAATAATTCTTAAATTTGAATTTTTTTTAAAAAATCTTTTTCATCAGAGGCAAATATCAGAAAGCACTATCTCAAATAACTTGAGAATCTTATGTAGTTTTAGTATTATTAAGATTTTATTATTGAGTTAAATTAAACTCTTTTTAGATTACTATTTAGTGAGTTCTTCTAATAAACTTCCTTCACTATATATATTAAACTATATTATTATATAGCTGATTTTTTAAAAAAAAATTATTTCAAAATTAAAGAAAAAAATTGAAAAGAAAAAATCTTTTAAATACCTTAAAGAAAGCTTTAATACTTAATTTCCCTTTTATTTTATTATATAATAAATTATCATCATATTTTCTTAATAGATATGTTAGCTAAATTTATTTTTAAAATTAAACTTTTTAACTTATTAAATAATTTATAAAACGAATTTATTTAATCTCTTTATTATATGAAATTCTTTTTAGACATCATAAATACTTTTAAGTATTTTTACTATGCTTTTTCACATAAACTAACAGCTTAAAATTTTTATAAAAAAATCTATAAGCTATACTTTCTTAAATGTTAAAAATATTTTCTAATTATAAAGTCCTTAATATTTATAAATGAATTTATTTAGTAATGGAGGAAATGGATAAATAAAACCGAATTTTTAATCAATCTCCTCCATAGACTAGTAGTCTTATATTTATTCATTAACAGTCTTTTATATTATTTATTAAAAAATAAGATTTACAAAATCATGTAATGGTCTATAAATCTAATACTCTTAAATTATGTTTTATATGTTTTCTCTTTGTGAGTATAAATTAATAATATCTAATATAAAGCACTATTATAGTAAATACTATTGGTTATAATTTTATTTTAAGAAATTTATTAAGAGAATACAATTTTATTTCTGCTTTTATTTTAATAGATTTTTGTCTTCTATGATTATAATCTTTTTAAATCTTATATAATTATATATAAAATGTAATTATATATTTTCTAAGAATAATAATTGATAATTAAGTTGATTATTTTTATTCTTTTTTTTTATAATATTTATTTATTTTTAGATTTCAGAATTTTGTAATAATTTAATAATCTAAGATATCTAAAAATCCAATTACTTTAGTATATTATATATAAAATATTCATCATTTTATTAAATTATTTTTTTATTAATAATTACTTAATTATTATCATATTTTTTTATTAAAAATGAAAGAAAATAATTAATACTTTCTTAAGGAAAATTTTCAAATAATTTTCTTAAAAAGATATTATCACCATCATTTTATAGCAATAAATTATCCTATTATAAATCTTATATACAATTTGCTCCCAAATTCAAAAAATAGAAGTCATGAAAATAAACTGATTTAGATAAATTCAATAATAGAATATCATTGATGTAATTTATCTTAGAGAATAGATAATCTTATAATTATAGAGAATCATATTTTATATTAAATGACTTTCTTTTGAAAATATTTTTAATAAAGCCTTAATTTGATTATTATAAATTATTTCTTTACTAATACTAATTCATATCTAAATACTATATGTAGATATCTTTTAAGGTAAATTAAATTTACTATAAAAAGTAACTATCTTATTAATTATTATTATCCATTATTTAATCAAAGTAAGAAATTGTTACCATTTTAATTATTTCTAGCAATAAAACTTTCTCATTAATCCTATTCAAATATTAAATTATAAATTTCAAAAAAGACAATTTTTTTTATAATATATATTGGTTATCTGAAAGTTTTAAATTTAATAAAATATCTTCTAATATTCTTTCTTATATTATTATATTAAATAATTCCTTTTAATAATTTATATTTATAATATTTTATATAAGATTTAATGTATGTATAACTATAATTTAATTATTATTTTAAGAATAAAACTAATACTATTATATAATAAACTCTATTTTAAATATTTTGATTATTTAACTATTTGAGTTATCAATCTATGTTAAAAAAATATCCAAAATCTCAAAAGAAGAAGTCTATACTAAAATATTTTTTCATTAAAAGTTAATATTATAACACTGTAATACACTTGAAAATGAATACTGAAAAATTAAAATAATAAAAAACTCAAAAAAGTATAATTTATCCTTAAGATATAGATTAGTATTTTTTTTATTAATCTCTATTAGGAGTTAGTCTTCTGTCACTCGTTTCCTCATTAAATTATAAAAAAATAAAGAATTAAATTATAATAGTAATCTTATTCATTTTATATTTAATAATAAAATCTCGGTATCATAATAATTTATATGATAGATTTACCCATTCAAACAAAAATGAAAATTTCCATTCCTCAGAAAGATAATAAAAATATGATTAAACACATTATTAAATTATTGAAAGTCAGAAGAGAGCCAACTTTTCGTAATTTGTCATTTAATCGGATGACAATCATCCAAAAATTATAACAAAATAAAACATATCTCTTAATCGATTTCATATTCTATACTGTTCAAATTCATTTTACTAATGATCCTTTATATTATTATTAGTTTTTAAATATTCTTTATCTATAAATTATTATCCTCTACATTTATTTATTAATATAAGATTTTAATAAAAAACTAAGAAAATTATTAGTAAAGCTTTAGTAATAATTGGGTAGCTTATTCTTATTGGTTTAGAAAATCTAAGAGGCCAAAAGTCAGTTAAAAAGTCATTCAATAAATCTTCTTTAAGAATTCATTATCATTTTATACTTTAGTATTTTGATATGTGAAAAGATTCTTTATCCCCTACATAGATGCTATCAGGGAATATTAATTTTATGAAATCATCAATAGTAGTGAATCTATTCTTTTAAGCCATGAATTTAATTCTGTCTCCTTTTAATAATTTAATAGATACCAAATAAATATAAATAAACCGTATTTTATTATGTGCAAAAATATTTTATTTACTTTAATCGGTTATTATTAAAGGAATAATTCAATTTATATTATTAATTCATCAAATGTATTTAATATATATGGATAGTTGTCTAATTTATTAACAAAATTTTATTTAAATAAAATCTTATATATAGTGCTTATGGATTTTTTCAAATTTATAATATTGTTATTTTATTATAAGTAATGAATAGCTATTTATAGACTATTTATTAATATATTTATTAATAAGTTATCTTAGTATTCTTCATTGCTATCTGTAAATAATAAATCAATATATTATACATTAATTAATTATATATCATTTTATATATAATATTATATCAGTTAAATTATTTGACTAGAAAAAAAACTAAGAAATTTAAATACTATATTTTAATTTTCTTTATTTTTTTTATTATTTAAGATTATTAAATTATCTATTATCTGGATATTTAGTGATTTAATAAAGAAATCAATAAATAAAGGATTTTATTAATAGAATAAAATAATTAAATTTAAGAATGTCTTTTGATTATTTTTTTATTTTCTATCAAATTTTATAAAAGCTTAAATTATTAAATCTATATCTTTTTATTGAATATCTTAATTTTATTATTTGAATAGAAATTAAAAAATCCTTCTTTGCATTTATTCTTCTTAAAATAAAATCATCTTTATATACTAATAATATATTTTTTATATAAATGATTATTTTATTCTTATTATTTAATCAGTAGTAATATATATTAAGAATTCATAAGTTTTTTTCTATAGTAATAAAGACTAGTCATTAATGCATTATTTAATAGCTTAATAAGCAAGATTATAATTAGGTATTATTATTTCTAAGTATTTGATACTATTTTAAAAGAATTAAAAATTATTATTAGTATTTATTATAAATTATTTTATTTAATAATAATCTTCTTTTTCAAAATATTATTCATTTTATATAATGACTCTTAATAGATTCTAATTAAATAATTATTACTTATCATTCTATAAATCTTTTTATCTAAATTTTTCTTAAAAATTTTTGAAAAAAATAAACTGCTTTTCCTTATCTATTTGCATTACATCTAATTTACAAACATAATTTATAGTCTACTTGAATCAATATTTATGTCATTATGAATTACTGCTAAATTTCTTTTTAAAATTCTTTAAACTTTCAACATTAATTTTTTCATTTTATTGAATATATTTCTTCTCTTTTAATCTATCTTATATTAAAGAAAGTTTTTATATAGTAACTATATTTTATTTATACTAAGATTTACTCTTTTTAGTACTCTTTGTTTCTTTTGATCATTTTTCAACTTTTTCCTTTTTTATATTATCTTCTATAAGATCAATTTTCTCAATAAGATAAAATAGATAACAAAGACCGCCATATCAGTTCTTACTGCTTCACTATATATTAGTCCATATGCAAATAGATACTAAGGAAAATCCAAAAATATCACCCAATTAATCCATAAGCTAAAAAACATTATTTTTATTAGTTTGGTTATTATCCATGAGTCCTGGTAGCATAGAGCCTATTAAGGCTATAAGACAAGGTCCGAGTTATTAATCCAATGGCAAAAAATACTATCATATTATATTTAGTATTCAAACTCTTATTATATTGTCACATGTTTAGTTATACTAAAATATCCCCATGGTGAACAAATGTAAGTCCCACAAAAAATTCCCATTCTAAAGAGAAAGATTCTCCATTAATATTTCATAGATATCCAAAACAGTATGATGAATAGAAATATCTAATAAAAAATTAAAGCACTAAGCTAATCTTCTAAATAAAATTTATTTCTAATATATAATAGGGGATTTTTCCTATTAGAATAGCAGTTTAATTTTTTTAAGCCATTTTTCAACATCTGACCAGTCTTTTATTTAGTCAAATCTCTGTAAAAGTATCTCCAATGATTCTTTTATTTTATCGGTTGATTTTTGATATTCAATTGTTTTTTATTTTTATAATATATTACTAATCATTATATATTTAAATTTATAATATTTAAATTATTATTCAAGGGTGCTATAAAAACTTAAAGAATTTTTTCTTTATTTCTTCTTTTTTTAATTAAAGTTATTCTAATCATAGCTTATATTATCCTATAATAATTCTTTATTACTTGGCTCTTTCTATTATTTAATTATCATTTCATTTAGTAGATTATCAAACTGCTTTTTTATCTCTATGGTGTAAGGAATGATATTATTCTCTGAATGTTATTGATTATTAATTTGATTGATTTTATTCTTTCCTTCCATTTTTTCCTTTGTTATAAATTAGCTAAAAAATTTTATTAGCTAATCAAGCTTTTATTCAATCAATTATTTTTACTATAAAACATCATAGCAAATATATTTATTGCTTTCTATAAGTTTATTATTCTATATTATTAGCTAATCCAAGGTCTCTTCTATTTAGTTAATTTTATTCTCAAATTTATACAAGGACTCATACTCATTTTTGATAGTATCATTTTTATCTTCCTTATCTTTCTTATCTTAGATATAAATAATCTATCTCTTTATTAATGGTAATAAATTAATATTATTTTATATAAAATATTTATTCTTGAAAATTTCTTAATTGTTTTAGGTGTGCACCTTTTTAAATCCATATAGATTAAGCTTATTAAAAAACCTATCAAATAAATGAAGAGTAATTCTTATGTCAAAAATATTTCGTGAGAACCTATGAGATCAATAATCCTCAATCTAAGATTATGAAGCTCTTACCATCATTAGTCCATCTAATAATTTAATGATTCTAATAATCCTTATTAGATAACATCAATCATTAAATATGTCATCCTTATAAATTTGGCTATACCTCTTATGTTTTATAATTATTATTAAAGAATCTATTTATTATCCATTAATTCTAGATTTTATAAAAAAATTTAAAATATTAAATGAAATGAAACTTATTTAAATCCGTTAATAACATTTTCTTCGGTAAAGACGATGAAGAAATTCTAATAGTAGGAGAATTTCCTTTTTTATATAAAGTGCGAGCTAGAAGTCTTCATGTGATAAACTAGTGTCAAATTAAGGATGTTCTTTTCTCAGGTTTCTACAATTCCAGTCTCAATGATATAGTAGTGGCAGGCTAAAACTGAAGATTATATCAAATTGACGATGATAAATTCTAAATAAAAATGAAATCTCAATAATAACACACTTCTGAGATTTACTAAATAATTCATATAGAGGATAAAGATATTTACATATCATGTTCAAAGGATGCCCAAATCTGCATTTGGTCGCCAAAAAATTTATAGCTATTATTAAATTAGAATTTCTATCAATACGGAATATTTACCAATTTATAATATTATAAGGCTAGAGAGAATTTGATAATCTCAGGATATTAATAAAGAAATAATAAGTATATAGGATTCTTATATTAGTTTGATATCTAAGATTTAAAGCTGAAAATCAATAAAATCATACTAGATGGTGTTAGTTATATATTTAATATAAAAATAGTCGAGGACCGAAAATTAATTTTCGGCTGCGGTGGAAATGGCTTCCTATTCCACTATGATTTAAACCAATCATAGATATATCACTATAAGGGACATCAGAGTGAGGTTTGGTCATTATATATTGATGATGACTTTTAATATTTATACTCAATAGGTTATGATAGGAGATTAATAAAGTGGAAAATTAAATAGTAAAAAAAGCTTTAATGTTTTAATACTATTAATAAGGATAATTAAGTTTTGCTATTTCACAAAAGCTTTTAACAGTTCATTATCGGAGATGAACAAGGATTTATATCAAAAATTCCATTTAGTATCATAAGCAAAGAGTAAAATATAAAAAAAAATAAACATCATCATATAAAGAGATTTAAATAACCAATACTGTAGGACTACTAAAACCATACAGTGAAGTAAGTTGAGCTAAAAAACTTCTAAGAAAGAATAAAAGATAAAAAACTACAAGAGCTAATATTCCTTTGCGATACTATTGATTAAAATGATTTAATCTAAAAAATCAATATAGGCATTTAGATATTCAATAATATATTCCATTAGTTAAAGAAACAAGAAATAGCTGACTAATCTTACTTAGTGTTAAGCAATATAAATATGATAAAAGATTTTTATGATTCAACCAATATAGTCATAAATGACTTTATCAAATAGTATCTAGAATATAATAAAAAGGAAGAAGAGAATAAGAAAAATCAACAAATAAAAGAAGAATTCTAAAAAGTAGAAAAAGAACGAAAAAAGAAAAAACTAAAAAAATACAACACTGAAGAATTAACAGAAGCTAACTAAGAGAACATTCCTTTAAATAATAATGCAATGATGAATTTCCCATAGGAAGAGAAAATCATACAAAAATCAGAATCTTAAGATACCCTATAAGAGTTTTTTCAATCGACATCTTCTAATTAATTAATAATTATAAAATAGGAATATTGGGGATTGAACCCAAGACCTTCCGCGTGTGAGGCGGACGTGATAACCACTACACCATATCCCTGATTATAAAAGAATCACCAAAAATAATAAAACACAAAATTTGATTAAAATTATAATTTATAAAGTAAATGCAGTAAAATCATCAAGAAATAAAAGCCACATTTAAACTACTTATCATAGGGGATGGAGGGGTTGGTAAGACAACCTTTACCACCAGGCATCAAACTGGACACTTCATCAAGCCCTACACACCCACATAAGGAGCCAACAATACAAATATAGTATTCAATACTAATCTAGGTAATATTTTGTTTGAGATTTGGGATACGGCTGGTTAGGAAAAATGGGGAAAGTTGAGAGACTGTTACTATGTAGGGGCCAATTGTGCCCTTATCATGTTCGATCTTACATAAAGAGACACTTATAAGAACGTCGCTAAATGGTATTAGGATTTTACCAAAATTTGCCCAAATGTTCCAATTTGTCTGGTCGGAAATAAAGCCGATGTCAGAGACAGAAAAGTTAAGGCATCTTAGATCAACTTCCATAGACAGCATAATATATAATATTATGATATTTCGGCGAAGTCTAATTACTAATTTGAAAAACCTTTTATCTATTTACTTAAACAGCTAACTGGTAATAATTAGCTTTAGTTAGTCGAAGAGGTAGCAATGAAACCTAAAGATATAGAAATGGATTAAGAATACATTAATAAATTATAATAAGATGAGTAAAAGGTTTAATAGATGAATCTTCCTGATGAAAATGAAGAATTTTAATATATATAAAATATGATTAATTATTTATCAAATTCGAAAAAATTATTGATATAATTTTATAGTTTATTTTCTAAGATTTCAATTTCTTCTTTTTTACTCTTAATTTCCTTTTTTATAAAATTTTTATTTTTTATAAATTATTTTTGGACTGCATCTTATCTTGGTCTTTAAATTCCTTTGAATGCTTCAAAAAGTTCAAAATCCTCTGAACTGGTTAATTTATTCCAATCTTTACTCACTGTTTTATTTTGATCATTTTCTTTATTATAAATTTATAAAATTTTATCAAATAGAATAAATTCATCATATTGTACATTAATGGAAATATTTTTTATGGAATTTTATTTTTATAGCTTTTTAAATTACTCATAAAAATGTTTTTATATAAAATTATTGATTATTGTAATTATCTTAAAGTTCTATCTTTATCTTAATTTAGAACTCTCCCCATCCTTATTCAATGACATAAAAAGGCTCTTAGTTAATTATTCTTTTTGGTTACTTGAAACTCTCATGGAGATAAAAGGTAATACTTTTTATGATATTTTGTAAAGAGTGATTTTCGGGATGTTTTAAAAATGCTAACCATTTATACTGTGTTTCTTGATCTTTGGTACTTAGGGGGAGTGATATTGTTCCATATATTAAGGGGATAGTATATGGTTCTGAATTTTATATATCATTTAATTTTTCTTGGTTTGTATTCATTTTTTAAACAAAATAAAATATTTCTTTTAATTTTTATTTTAGATTGTTGGGGTTTGGGGTTTGGGGTTTGGGGTTTGGGGTTTGGGGTTTGGGGTTTGGGGTTTGGGGTTTGGGGTTTGGG
>NW_026908352.1:0-7500 GCF_033978785.1 Entelurus aequoreus
CTCACTCCTTTCCTGCAAATTAAATTTGACAGATGCTGCCCATACCTATGCTCCTTCAAAGGCTGTGCTACTGGCTGCAAAGCATTGCACTTTCAAATACAACAATGAGTAGAGGAGTGTTATGTGTGTGTATATGTGTAAATGAATGAACACTGAAATTCAAGTATTTCTTATATATATATATATATATATATATATATATATATATATATATATATATATATATATATATATATATATATATATATATATATATATATATATATATATATATATATATATAGCTAGAATTCACTGAAAGTCAAGTATTTATTTTATTTATATATACAGTATATATATAAGAAATACTTGAATTTCAGTGAATTCTAGCTATAAATATACTCCTCCCTGGCTATTATCTTCCACCCAAATCTCTCGTTTGAGTCACATATTAAGAGTGTTACTAAAATGGCCTTCTTTCATCTCCGTAATATCGCTAAAATTCGTTCCATTTTGTCCACTAGCGACGCTGAGATCATTACTCATGAGTTTGTTACGTCTCGTCTCGATTACTGTAAGGTATTATTTCCGGGTCTCCCTATGTCTAGCATTAAAAGATTACAGATGGTACAAAATGCGGCTGCTAGACTTTTGACAAGAACAAGAAAGTTTGATCATATTAGGCATATACTGTATATACCTTTATATACATATATACATATATATATACATATACTGGCTCACCTGCACTGGCTTCCTGTGCACTTAAGATGTGACTTTAAGGTTTTACTACTTACGTATAAAATACTACACGGTCTAGCTCCAGCCTATCTTGCTGACTGTATTGTACCATATGTCCCGGCAAGAAATCTGCGTTCAAAGAACTCCGACTTATTAGTGATTCCCAGAGCCCAAAAAAAGTCTGCGGGCTATAGAGCGTTTTCTGTTGGGGCTCCAGTACTCTGGAATGCCCTCCCGGTAACAGTTAGAGATGCTACCTCAGTAGAAGCATCTTAAAACTCATTTGTATACTCTAGCCTTTAAATAGACCCCCTTTTTAGACCAGTTGATCTGCCGTTTCTTTTCTTTTCTCCTCTGCCCCCCTCTCCCTTGTGGAAGGGGGAGCACAGGTCCGGTGGCCATGGATGAAGTGCTAACTGTCCAGAGTCGGGACCGGGGGTGCACCGCTCGCCTGTGCATCGGTTGGGGACATCTCTGCGCTGCTGACCCGTCTCCGCTCGAGATGGTCTCCTGCTGGCCCCACTATGGACTGGACTCTCACTATTATGTTGGATCCACTATGGACTGGACTTTCACAATATGCTGGACCCACTCGACGTCCATTGCATCCGGTCTCCCCTAGAGGGGGCGGTCACCCACATATGCGGTCCTCTCCAAGGTTTCTCATAGTCATTCAAATTGACATCCCACTGGGTTGTGAGTTTTTCCTTGCCCTTATGTGGGCTCTGAACCGAGGATGTCGTTGTGGCTTGTGCAGCCCTTTGAGACACTTGTGATTTAGGGCTATATAAATAAACATTGATTGATCGATTGATTGAATTAAAATGTAATAAAAAAAAAATCTGATGCATTATTTAGCTAATGGTACATTGTTGTATTCGTGTTGTTAAATTGTTCACAAATAAGTTTGCTGCCAAGTGGGCTCCTACTCTCATAGACGTTTTGCTGACTGGGCCCACGACGCCTCAAGTAGGTTCAGCTGTGCATTCTGGCGTCCCAGAAGCACCCCCCTCTGCATCTGACCAGCCTCAGCATGAGTACTGATTTATTTTGGTGACCAGTTGGGGTCTTTCCTCTTTAGCCAGAGCCACTGGCTGCTCCGCTCTGCCACCCGCGATGTTTCCTTTATGGCCTGACGTAGAGCTTGACCGCCAACTCCCAGGTCCCTCATCAGCCTTATTGTTGATTGTTGATATATATCGAATTTAAGTAATAATATATCGAGATATATCTCCCAACCGGCATGGCGGGGTTGGGAGCGTGGCCGTGCCAGCAACCTGAAGGTTCCTGGTTCGATCCCCACCTTCTACCAACCGCGTCACGTCCATTGTGTCCTTGAGCAAGACACTTCACCCTTGCTCCTGATGGGTCGTGGTTAGGGCCTTGCATGGCAGCTCCCGCCATCAGTGTGTGAACGGGTGCCATGTTTGCTACCAACTTTGAAACCGAGCCGGCCATACTCGCCCGATACACGGCTCCGGCATCTCTTATGTGTGGCTGCCATCTACTGGTCGCACTTATCATTTCACCATGTAACAAATAGGAGTGCTTCAAGGTCGGTAATTAATGCGTACTTGAGGCGCACCGGGTTATAAGGCGCACTGTCGATTTTTGAGAAAATTAAAAGATTTTAAGTGTGTTTTATGGTCTAAAAATACGGTATGTGTGCTTGCCCTATATGAGGATTGTGAATGATAGGCAAAATTCCCCCCAAAAAGTGAAGTTCCCCTTTAAGCACATCATGCAAGTGAGTATCACTTGCATAATCACACCAATTCTCAAATCCCTTCACTGGCTTCCTGTTCCACTCAAGATTGAATACAAAGTCTCCTTACTAACCCACCAGTGCCTCCATGGAAATGCCCCCCTCTACCTCAAAGAACTACTCACCCCCAAATCCTCCACTCGACACCTCCTCTCCGGACAGGCTAACCTCCTCCAACCTCCGAGGACAAAGCTACGAACAATGGGAGACCGGGCTTTCTGCTCCGCTGCTCCCAGTCTGTGGAACGCTCTCCCTGACCACCTGAGGGCACCACAGACTGTGGATGCTTTTAAAAAGGGCTTAAAAACCCTTCTTTTTAAAAAAGCCTTTTTTTAAATATATACATACTAGTTCTAGCTATTTGGCTGTTCTAGTTTTTTCTATTTTTATTTATTTTTATATTATCTTTTTATTTTTATTTGTTTAACCCTTGTGTAATGTTCATATTGTTGTTACTCAGCCAGCGTTTGTGTGTCTGATGGACCCGTTGCATTTTGTGGCTTTTAATGCCTCACAATCAAACACTTTTATGTTAAAATACTGAACAGATGTTTACCTTATCCCAATAAACATCCGTTCAGTATTTTAACATAAAAGTGTTTGATTGTGAGGCATTAAAAGCCACAAAATGCAACGGGTCCATCAGACCCACAAACGCTGGCTGAGTAACAACAATATGAAACATTTCTCTGCCAGTTTCTGCATCCCACAGGGATTCTTCTTTTGTATTTCTGCACCTGCGGTTCCCACACAAGGTTGCAACATTGTTTGTCAACACTGTCTGCTCTCATTTTCTCGCACATTTGACCCTCCGATGTTCTGTGTACCTACACTCTGTCCTCCTCCTGTCTAGGCCTGCTGTGTGTGTGTGTGTGTGTGTGTGTGTGTGTGTGTGTGTGTGTGTGTGTGTGGTACACAGAACATCAATTTCCACACTTCTATTAGCCCCGGTCCAGTGGACCCGGACATCTTATATGTAATAGAAATGTGTAGGGGGGGTGTATGGTGTGTGGTCATTAAATATGTATTCTGATATACCGGTATGTTCTTCACAGAAAAGGAGCCAAAGTCAGTGAGTCTCAGTTAGAAAAATTAATTAATTGTATCATTTTTCTTTTAATAAAAAATGAAAACGGGTCCCACAGACCCAAACACCACACAAGGGTTAATACACTGTAGCACATGGGTGTCAAACTCTGGCCCACGGGCCAAATTTGGCCCGCCGTGTAATTTCATTTGGCCCTTGATGCAATATCAAATTAACATTAGAGCTGGCCCGCCGGTATTCTATCCCGCATTCACCGCTAATACTCATACTTGCCAACCCTCCCGATTTTCCCGGGAGACTCCCGAATTTCAGTGCCCCTCCCGAAAATCTCCCGGGGCAACCATTCTCCCGAATTTCTCCCAATTTCCACCCGGCAAAACATTATTGGGGGCGTGCCTTAAAGGCACTGCCTTCAATGTCCTCTACAACCTGTCGTCACGTTTGCTTTTCCTCCATACAGACAGCGTGCCGGCCCAGTCACATAATATATGCGGCTTTTACACACACACAAGTGAATGGAAGGCATACTTGGTCAACAGCCATACAGGTCACACTGAGGGTGGCGTATAAACAACTTTAACACTGTTACAAATATGCGCCACACTGTGAACTGACGGGGAGATATATATATATATATATATATATATATATATATATATATATATATATATATATATATATATATATATATATATATATATATATATATATATATATATCTCCGTATATACATGTTTAAGAGTTATTTCTTTTCTATAGTCATATTTGAAATAGCTAGTGTTCCATCTTGTACTCTTTCTATTTTTTCTCCATCTCATGACAAGGACTACCTTGAGCTCGGAATGCAGGGAGTAGCAATACTCCTTTTATTTGTTATCTCATCCTGTCTCTAGCTAAGGAGAACAATAGACATGTGTATTCGTTCTGGAGGGTGGGGGCGAGGGACATATTGAAGAACACAGCACTTGGGTAATGTTTTTCAGATCAACTTGGCTACGCAATTGAATGTGTTGTTCGAGGCTGGTCTCTATCTTCAAAGCTTTGAAAATAAATGACAAAATACCTATTCTGTTCTGGTGATAATTTAAACTCAGCTTATGTGTCATCAAAAGAACTTGGGATTGACCAGTAACTTAAATTCCCTTGGAGGAACATCTGGTCTGGAACGCAACAGAACCCACACCAAACAAGAATGACAAACACATTTCGGGAGAACATCCGCACCGTAACACAACATAAACACAACAGAACAAATACCCAGAACCCCTTGCAGCACTAACTCTTCCGGGAAGCTACAATATACACCCCCGCTACCACCAAACCCCATACCCCCAACCACGCCCCCGCCCACCAAGTTAATGTTGATATTTACCTCAGAAGGCTGCAAATAGAAAATAGGCATTCAATCTTTTTTTTTTAAATTGTATTTAATATACCATTGTTTTTTCGTTTGTTTTTTGAAAGTTGATTTTGCACTATTAAGTTATATAAGCGTTGCTTGTTCCGTATTCAGTGTTAAAGCAAATCAGTGTAGCAAACTGAGCAATAATTAACGTTTTATTCATGCACTCTCTTGCTACTTCAAGGCTTGAATGTTTGATTCATTCATTATTATTTTATTTTCACATTTATTATTAGCCTGTGGAAAAAGTTTATTTTGATATTTACCTCAGAAGGCTGCAAATAGAAAAGAGGCATTCAATTTTTATAAAAATTTTATTTGATATGCCATTGATGTTTTTTAATTATTATTATTATTATTTGAAACTCGATTTTGCATGTCACTATAAAGTTATATAAGCCTTGCTTGTTCAATATTCAATGCAAAACTTGTTTGGGTCCCTATTAAAAGGTTAATTTGTTCAACCTTGGCCCACGGCTTTGTTCAGTTTTACATTTTGGCCCACTCTGTATTTGAGTTTGACACCCCTGCTGTAGCACTTTCAGGTTGTTTACTCAATGTAAAGTGCTTTTTACAAATAAAATCTACTATCCACCTGTACTTAAAGGCCTACTGAAAGCCACTACTATCGACCACGCAGTCTGATAGTTTATATATCAATGATGAAATCTTAACATTGCAACACATGCCAATACGGCCGGGTTAGATTAGTAAAGTGCAATTTTAAATTTCCCGTGAAATATTCTGCTGAAAACGTCTCGGTATGATGACGTTTGCGCGTGACGTCACGGATTGTTGAGGACATTTTGGGACAGCATTGTGGCCAGCTATTAAGTCGTCTGTTTTCATCGCAAAATTCCACGGTATTCTGGACATCTGTGTTGGTGAATCTTTTGCAATTTGTTTAATGAACAATGAAGACAGCAAAGAAGAAAGCTGTAGGTGGGAAGCGGTGTATTAGCGGATGGCTGCAGCAACACAACCAGGAGGACTTTGAGTTGGATAACAGACACGCTACCGTGAGTACGCAGCTTTGGCTTCCAAACATTTGATCGCTTGCCCGTACGTGCGTGCCGCTATGTGCATGTCACGTACGTAACTTTGGGGAAATATATGTGCTGTATGAACTTTATGGAGGTGAACGGTACTTTGGGCTGTGGGATTGAGTGTGTTGTGCGGGTGTTTGAGTTGTATTGGCGGGTTATATGGACGGGAGGGGGGAGGTGTTTGTTATGCGGATTAATTTGTGGCATATTAAATATAAGCTTGGTTGTGTTGTGGCTAATAGAGTATATATATATGTCTTGTGTATATTTACTGTTTTAATAATAATAATAATAATAATACCTGGGATTTATATAGCGCTTTTCTAAGTACCCAAAGTCGCTTTACATGTTAAAAACCCATCATTCATTCACACCTGGTTGTGGTAAGCTACTTTTGTAGCCACAGCTGCCCTGGGGTAGACTGACGGAAGCGTGGCTGCCAATTTGCGCCTACGGCCCCTCCGACCACCACCTATCATTCATTCAACATTCATTCACCGGTGTGAGCGGCACCGGGGGCAAGGATGAAGTGTCCTGCCCAAGGACACAACGGCATGGTAAGAGGCGGGGAGCGAACCTGCAACCCTCAGGTTTCTGACACGGGCGCTCTACCACTACGCCATGCCGCCCCATAATTTAGTCATTCCCAGCTGAATATCAGGTCCCACCCGCCTCTCACAGCATCTTCCCTATCTGAATCGCTTCCACTGCCCTCTAGTCCTTCACTCTCACTTTCCTCATCCACGAATCTTTCATCCTCGCTCAAATTAATGGGGTAATCGTCGCTTTCTCGGTCCGAATCGCTCTCGCTGCTGGTGGCCATGATTGTAAACAATGTGCAGATGTGAGGCGCTCCACAACCTGTGACGTCACGCTACTTCCGGTACAGGCAAGGCTTTTTTTTATCAGCGACCAAAAGTTGCGACCTTTATCGTCGATGTTCTCTACTAAATCCTTTTAGCAAAAATATGGCAATATCGCAAAATGATCAAGTATGACATAGAATGGACCTGCTATCCCCGTTTAAATAAGAAAATGTCATTTCAGTAGGC
This sequence comes from Entelurus aequoreus, assembly GCF_033978785.1. Taxonomy (NCBI): domain Eukaryota; kingdom Metazoa; phylum Chordata; class Actinopteri; order Syngnathiformes; family Syngnathidae; genus Entelurus; species Entelurus aequoreus. The sequence goes on from NW_026908352.1 coordinate 7,034, forward strand.
CTTTAATCATGATTAATCCAAATGCCAAAATGTGATTAATCTGATTAAAAAGCCTAATCATTTGACACACACACTCCTACTTACAAACGCAAACCTAATTTGGCTCAGCATAAAGTCTGCGATACAGAATGTGGCTCTGCAGGGGCCGATAACGTCCAGCTGATCGTTGTGTGACCTACAAGTGCATTGACAAATGTTGTGTAACGTGGAGTTACCAAACAGCAGGGCTGCCTCTGGTTAGTTCTGCAGGGAGTCGGGTGGAATTCCAGTATTAGGATTCATTGGCGAGGATGCAATGACACCATATTGCATTTATTAAAAGACTTGACACTATTTAAATAGGGTGCACTTTTGCATGACATGCATGCTCGTATCTTCTAAAAAAGGACTCAAATGTGCAATAAAGTCATGCTTTTTGACTTGGATGTATGCCTGCAGAAGTTACAAGCACTGAACACTGCTATCAC
>NW_026908353.1:0-9538 GCF_033978785.1 Entelurus aequoreus
CACTTGTTTTCTCCAAGGATCCCCCGGGGAGTGTCGAGGAAGCTTATTCTGCCTTTTTTATAACGCTCACTTTCCTTCACTTCCTGCGCGCGTGGGTGTCTGCGTGTTTTTTGTTGTTGTTTTTGTTCTTTGTGGAAACTTCTGGGTTTGTGACGAACCGCCAAAGACGTGGCTTGGCTTTGAGGAACAAAGCTGGGGGAAAAAACAGCGAGGTGACAACACGCCGACTGCAAAAGACTTCTGTTTGCGCCGACAAAATTCCCAGCCATGAAACGGAATAAAATCATTTAAGAGTGCAAAAAATAAATATTATATTCACTCCCATAGCACAATTCTTATTAACCTAATTCTAAATCGAATCAAAAAGTTCAAAAATCAATTAAAGAAATTATAATTTTTTACCAGACATTTAAAAAAAATTTTTTTTAGGCCATCTCCATGTAACCAGAAGAAGCTTTTTTAATTCTAAAATGAATCAAAATGTTCAAAAATTAATTAAAACATTTTTTTTTCTACCGGTCATTTGAAAAAACATTTTTTTTAGGCCATCTCCATGCAACCAGAAGAAGCTTTTTTAATTCTAAAATGAATCAAAATGTTCAAAAATTAATTTAAAAAAATAAATTTTTAGCGGACATTTGAAAAAAAATTTTTTTTAGGCCATCTCCATGCAACTAGGTAAAGTTTTTTTTATGCTAAATTGAATCAAAATGTTCAAAAATCAATTTAAACACATTTTTTTTACCAGTCATTTTTTTTTAAAATATTTTTTTAGGTCATCTCCATGCAACTAGAAGAAGCTTTTTTATTTCTAAATTGAATCAAAATGTTCAAAAATCAAATAATTTTTTTTTTTTTTTTTTTACCAGTCATTTTTTTTAAAATATTTTTTTAGGCCATCTCCATGCAACTAGAAGAAGCTTTTTTATTTCTAAATTGAATCAAAATGTTCAAAAATCAAATAATTTTTTTTTTTTTTTTTTTACCAGTCATTTTTTTTAAAATATTTTTTTAAGCCATCTCCATGCAACTAGAAGAAACTTTTTTAATTCTAAAATGAATCAAAATGTTCAAAAATCAATTAAAAAAAAAATGTACCTGTAATTTGAAAATGTTATTTTTTTAGGCCATCTCTATGCAACTAGGTAAAGCTTTTTTAATTCTAAATTGAATAAAAATGTTCAAAAATCAATTTAAACAAAACATTTTTTACCAGTCATTTAAAAAAAAAAAATTGTTTAGGCCATCTCCATGCAACTAGAAGAAGCTTTTTTAATTCTAAATTGAATCAACATGTTCAAAAATAAATTTAAAAAACTTTTTTTTTTTACCAGCCATTTAAAAAAAAATTTTTTAGGCCATCTCCATGCAACTAGAAGAAGCTTTTTTTTTTTTTTTATTCTAAATTGAATCGAAATGTTCAAAAATCAAACACATTTTTTTTTTTTACCAGCCATTTTTAAAAATATATATTTTTTAGGCTATCTCCATGCAACTAGAAGAAACTTTTTTAATTCTAAATTGAATCAAAATGTTTAAAAATCAATTAAAAAAATAATAATTTTTTACCAGTCATTTAAAAAACAAAAAATGTTAGGCCATCTCCATGCAACTAGAGGAAGCTTTTTTGATTCTAAATTGAATCAAAATGTTCAAAAATCAATTTGAAAAAACATATTTTTTACCAGACATTTAAAAAAAAAAATTTTTTAGGCCATCTCCATGCAACTAGAAGAAGCTTTTTTAATTCTAAATTGAATCAAAATGTTCAAAAATCAATTTTAAAAAAATACAATTTTACCAGTCATTTAAAAAAAATATTTTTTAAGCCATCTCCATGCAACTAGAAGTAACGTTTGATTATAAATTGAATCAAAATGTTCAAAAATCTATTTAAAAAAAAAATTAAATTTTTACCAGGCATTTAAAAAAAATAATTTTTTTAGGCCATCTCCATGCAACTGGAAGAAGCTTTTTTAATTCTAAATTGAATCAAAACTTTCAAAAATCAATAAAAAAAAAACAATTCTTACCAGTCATTTTTTAAATATATTTTCTTAGGCCATCTCCATGCAACTATGTTGTAGAAGAAGCTTTTCTAATTTTAAATTGAATCAAAATGTTCAAAAATCAATCAAAAAATAATAATTTTTTACCAGCCATTTAAAAAATTATTTTTTTAGGCCATCTCCATGCAACTAGAAAAAGCTTTTTTAATTCTAAATTGAATCAAAATGTTCAAAAATCAATTAAAGAAAAATATTTTTTACCAGTCAAAGTGCTACAGTGTATTAAAAAAAATACAAATAAAATACAAATAAAAAGATAATAAAAAAATAAATACAAATAAAAACTACAACAGCCAAATAGCTAGAAATAGTATGCATATATCTAAAAAAAAAAAGGCTTTTTTAAAAATAAGGGTTTTTCAGCCTTTTTTAAAAGCATCCACAGTCAGTGGTACCCTCAGGTGGTCAGGAAGAGCGTTCCACAGGCTGAGAATGTCTAAATTCCAGCATCAATAATAATAATAATAATAGATTTTATTTGTAAAAAGCACTTTACATTGAGTAAACAACCTCAAAGTGCTACAGTGTATTAAAAAAATAATAAAAATAAATAAAAACAAAAAGATAATAAAAAATAAATAAAAATAAAAATTACAACACCCAAATAGATAGAACTAGTATGCATGTATCTAAAAAAAAAAAGTTTTTTTAAAAAGAAGGGTTTTTAAGCCTTTTTTTTTTTAAAGCATTCACAGTCTGTGGTGCCCTCAGGTGGTCAGGGAGAGCGTTCCACAGGCTGGGAGCTGTCTAAATTCCAGCATCAATAATAATAATAATAATAATAATAATAGATTTTATTTGTAAAAAGCACTTTACATTGACTAAACAGCCTCAAAGTGCTACAGTATATTAAAAAAATAAAAAATAAAATATAAATAAAAAGATGTGATGGATAATAAAAAAATAAATACAAATAAAAACTACAACTGCCAAATAGCTAGAAATAGTATGCATGTATCTAAAAAAATAGGCTTTTTTAAAAATAAGGGTTTTTAAGCCTTTTTTAAAAGCATCCACAGTCAGTGGTACCCTCAGGTGGTCAGGGACAGCGTTCCACAGGCTGGGACTGTCTGAATTCCAGCATCAATAATAATAATAATAATAACATATTTTATTTGTATAAAGCACTTTACATTGAGTAAACAACCTCAAAGTGCTACAGTGTATTACAAAAATTAAAAATTAAATAAAAATAAAAAGATAATAAAAAAAAATAATAAAAAAAAACTAGAACACCCAAATAGATAGAACTAGTATGCATACATCTAAAAAAAAAAGGCTTTTTTAAAAAGAAGGGTTTTTAAGCCTTTTTTAAAAGCATTCACAGTCTGTGGTGCCCTCAGGTGGTCAGGGAGAGCGTTTAGAAAGCCCGGTCTCCCATTGTTCGTAGCTTTTTCCTCGGAGATTGGAGTAGGTTAGCCTGTCCGGAGCGGAGGTGTTGAGTGGAGGATTTGGGGGTGAGTAGTTCTTTGAGGTAGAGGGGGGGCATTTCCATGGAGGCACTGGTGGATTAGTAGGGAGACTTAAAATTCAACCCTGAGTGGAACAGGAAGCCAGTGAAGGGATTTGAGAGTTGGCGTGATATGGTCATATTTCCGCACTCTCATCAGGATCCTAGCAGCACTATTCTGCTTCTGGAATGTTCTTGCTGGGGATCCCGACAAGAAGTGTGTTGCAGTAGTCTAGCCTGGAGGAGAGAAAGGCTTAAAAGACTGAGTTATGGACGACACAGATCCAATACACTAGCACGGGACCTTCCACGCTGACTTCAAATAGGTGAAAAACACTTTTAAAAGCGATTACATGCAGTTTTTGATCCAGTGTCACTGGCCGTTTGCCATACATGAAAAACGAAAAACTGCGGCGGTCGGCGACCTCGTGGCAGCGGTGCCGCAGCTTGGCAAGGTCTCGCGCTTTTGTTTCATAGAAGTCGGCGATATTGATTGGCTGGAGGCGTCTCAGCGGAGCTGTCGCTGGCGCTTTCACAGCGCGCCGGAACAATGGCGCCCGGGCTAAACTGTTCCCGATGACTTTCATGAGCAGCGGGGGGGGGGGGTCCGGCGCTCTCTGCGGCGGGAGGCAGAGACGATAAGCTTTAAAGGAGAGCTCGGCCAAGGGCACCTCGCCGCGCTCGCTAGAAGTTTTATTGGCAGGACGGAGCGTCCTGTGAGCGGGCCCTTCTCGGGATGCCAACAAATCACCGCCGTAATGCGCCGCCCGCCACCTCTGAGGTCGTCACGCTAATGGCTGGCAAATAGACTTACTGTACGGGCAGCGGTTCCACTCAGGTGAGTGGAACACGCCGTGTTTAAATCACATCCGGCACTTTGGCCGTAGTACTAAAAGTACTTTTGCCAGTACTTTTAAAAGTACTTTTAATAGTCCTCCAACTCCAATGTTGTAAGCTTAACAAATCATAGTAAAAACACCTTGTGTGGAGGATGCATATATGTTTAAGAGTTATTTCTTTTTACATAGCCATGTTTTTAGTAGCTAGTACTTTTCCTTTGTATATTTGACCAGTCTCTTTGTCTTCAGATTGTCTGTTTAGTGTCTTAAACCATCAGGAATGTGAAACCAAACCCCCAAATCTTCCTTATCAGTGTTGCGAGGGGGAGAGAAGGGGGTTTTCTTTGTGTGCAAAGGAGTTGGCTTTGCCGTTTGAATGTCAGATCAACTAGAGTAGCCAATATGAATGTATTGGTTAAACTGATCTCCTAATGCTTTAGTAAAACTTGAAAATATTCCAATTCTGTCTTGATGGTCCTTCTTACTCAGCATATATGTCATCGAAAGAACTTGGGATTGACCAGTAACTTAGATTCCCTGGGAGCAAGAGCTGGTCTGACGCAACACATGTTAAATAAGCCGATATATAAGCCACACGCTCTAAATTTTAGAATTTTTATTTTTTTTCACATATTAGCCACACCGGACTATAAATATATAAACGTTGTGAAATGAGTTATTTACACAGAAATATTCTGTAAATGTTTATCTACATGCCTTTTATTGTTTTGTGACGCGGCAGTAAAACGGCTGATCGAACAAAACAGAAGTGACTTACAACGACTTACAAAAGTTGCTGGGAGTGATGAATGAAGAATCCATACAAGTAGACACGCCATTGACGGTTTTACTTCCGGTTTAAGGCATTGGAAGAGCAACACCGGGCTATAAGCCGCATATATATACGTTGTGAAATTAGTTATTTACACAGAAATATTCTGTAAATGTTTATTTCTATACCTTTTATTGTTTTGTGACGCGGCAGTAAAAGGAACAAAACGGAAGTCACTTACAACAACTTACAAAAGTTGCTTGGAGTGATGAATGAAGAATCCATACAAGTAGACACGCTATTGTTTTATTGTAAATATATATATATATATATATATATATATATATATATATATAGACACAAATACGCATATACAAATCAATCAATCAATCAAAGTTCATTTATATAGCCCTAAATCACGAGTGTCTCAAAGGGCTGCACAAGCCACAACAACATCCTCGGCTCAGATCCCACATCAGGGCAAGGAAAAACTCAACCCAATGGGATAACAATGAGAAACCTTGGAGGGGACCGCAGATGTGGTGTCGCAAAAAAAATAAATAGTGTCCAATATTGCAAGAAATATTATATTATCTAACTTTGTTGGTCAAAAATCCAAATAAATACCGAAACATCTGCTTAACTTCTGATTTTGAATCAAGTTATCCATCAAATTGTACATTATAAAACTGACCAATACATTTTACTGTAAAATTTAGGAAGTTTATATATTTTTTTTTACAGCATATTACTGTAAGTTGGAAAAAAAAAGTTTTTGTTTTTTTACAGTAAAATTCTGTCGACTGAGCTGTCAATTTTTTATTTTATTAATTTATTTATTGTTTTACTGTAAAATCCACGGTTGATGATTTTATATATATATATATATATACCACATTTTATTATGGTAAAAAACTGGCATCTGAGTTGCCAAAATAAAATTAAACAGCGGTACTGTATTTCTATATATATGTTGTAAAAATTATTTTAAAAAAATATTTTAAAAAACACCATATATTTTACAGTGCAATATTTTACTGGCAACTAAGCTGCCAGTTTTTTTCCGTAAAAAACGGTAGTGAAGGCATTTTTTTTTTTTTTTTAATATTTTAATTCATAGGCAAATTCGTTAATTATTTACTGTTACAAGCGGCCCTCTAATGGCAGCCATGACTGCGGTGTGGCCCTCAATGAAAACAAGTTTGACACCCCTGGTCTGGGTAAGTGGGAGAAAATGCAGTCCTTTATAAATTATTTAATGTTTCTCTCCGGCCCGGTAGCAAATGCGTCACGGACCGGTACCGGTCCCCGGACCGGTGTTTGGGGACCACTGATGTAGACCACAAGGAAGTGTTTTAGATTTAGAAAAAAAATTAAATAATATGACTCCTTTAATGCGCCTTATAATCCGGTGCGTCTTATATATAAAAAAGATTGGACATAGCCCATTCCTCGGCAGTGCGCCTTATACTCCGGTACGCCTTGTATATGAAAAGAAAGATCGAAAATAGCCCATTCATCGGCAGTGCGCCTTATCCTCCGGTGCGTCTTATGTATGAAAAAGATCGAAAATAGCCCATTCCTCGGCAGTGCGCCTTATACTCCGGTGCGTCTTATATATGAAAAAAATATAGAAAATAGCCCATTCATCGGCAAGGCGCCTTATATGTGGAAAAATGATCGAAAATAGCCCATTCATCGGCAGTGCGCCTTATACTCTGGTGCGCCTTATATATGAAAAAAGATGGAACATAGCCCATTCATCGGCAGTGCACCTTATACTCCGGTGCGCCTTATATATGAAAAAGATCGAAAATAGCCCATTCCTCGGCAGTGCGCCTTATACTCCGGTGCGCCTTATATATGAAAAAAAGATCGAACTTAGCCCATTCATCGGCAGTGCGCCTTATCTTTCGGTGCGTCTTATGTATGAAAAAATATCGAAAATAGCCCATTCATCGGCAGGGCGCCTTATACTCCGGTGCGTCTTATATATGAAAAAAATATAGAAAATAGCCCATTCATCGGCAAGGCGCCTTATCCTCTGGTGCATCTTATATATGGAAAAATATCGAAAATAGCCCATTCATCGGCAGTGCGCCTTATACTCCGGTGCGTCTTATATATGAAAAAAGATCGGAAATAGCCCATTCCTCGGCAGTGCGCCTTATACTCCAGTGCGCCTTATATATGAAAAGAAAGATGGAAAATAGCCCATTCATCGGCAGTGCACCTTATCCTCCGGTGCGTCTTATGTATGAAAAAAGATCGAAAATAGCCCATTCATCGACAGTGCGCCTTATACTCCGGTGCGCCTTGTATATGAAAAAAAGATCGAAAATAGCCCATTCATCGGCAGTGCGCCTTATCCTCCGGTGCGTCTTATATATGAAAAAAGATAGAAAATAGCCCATTCATCGGCAGTGCGCCTTGTACTCCGGTGCGTCTTATATACGAAAAAGGATCACAAATAGCCCATTCATCGGCAGTGCGCCTTATACTCCGGTGCGCCTTATATATGAAAAAGGTCAAAAATAGCCCATTCATCACAGGGGGGCTTATACTTTGGTGCGTCTTATATACGAAAAAAAGATCGACACTAACCCATTCATCGGCAGTGCGCCTTATACTCCGGTGCGCCCTATGGTCCGGAAAATACGGTATATCGTGATACATTTTTCAGCCATAACCCCCAGCCCAGACTCAAACGTAGTCATCACAACAAATGTTTTTCTTTCCGGAAAAAAAGGAGTGGCAGGCAACATCAATCACTGCTATCATCCGGTGCGATGACAACCGGTTTCATCACTTTAGAAAATAAAATGCAGACGCTATATTGCCAAAAGTATTTGGCCACCCATCCAAATGATCAGAATCAGGTGTCCTAATCACACGGTCACAGGTGGTTAGGAAAGGAACTTTGAATGCTCCAGGATACCAAAACATTTTGGACAATTCCATGTTCCCGACCTTGTGGGAACAGTTTGAAGCCCCTTCCTCTTCCAACATGACCGTGCACCAGTGCACAAAGCAAGGTCCACAAAGACGTGGACGACAGAGTCTGGTGCAGATCAACTTGACTGGCTTGCACAGAGTCCTGACCTGAACACCTATTGAGATGAATTAGAACGGAGACCGAGAGCCAACATCAGTGTGTGACCTCACCAATGCGCTTTTGGAAGAACGGTGGAAAATTCCTATAAAGACACTCCGCAACCTTGTGGACAGCCTTCACCAGAAGAGTTGAAGCTGTAATAGATGCGAAAGGTGGATATTGAACCCTATGGGGTAGGAATGGGATGGCATTTAAAGTCCATATGTGAGTCAAGGCAAGGTGGCCAAATACTTTTGGCAATAAAGACGTACTTTTGCACGCTGACCTCCTGGCAAACCCCAACAAGAGACTGAAGACCACACCAAAAGAGAGAATTCCTCACGGAGGATAATTCCCTATTTCTCCCCCATTATCACGTCTTCATCTCTGGCACGTCGCTGCCGGGCTGCCCGGGGCTGGGAAGAAAATGAATAAGTAGAAAGTTTGAAAAAAAAAAAAAAAGGAAAAAAAAGTCCAAATTGCTCTTTTGGGGAAGATTAGGATGCTTCATCCCACCTGCTAAATGTTTCCATTCAGCTCAGCGACATTCTTGACGTTGCTGGTTCAGCTCTTTTTTTTTTAGATTCTGATTTCAAATCTTCATCAGCAGACCTCCGTCAAGGCTTCGATATTTGCCTCCGCTACCATTGAAGATCATTCTAGACTAAAAAACCTTTCTACGTTTCAGCCTTTCAAACTGTTTTCAACCTTTAAACCACCGTATTTTTGGGACCATAAGGCGCACCAGATTAAAAGGTGCATTAAAGGAGTCATATGATATTTTGTTCCTTGTGGTCTACATAACATGTGATGCTGGTTCTTTGGTGAAAATGTTGCATAGATGATGTTTTACAAATCATCTTCAGGCTCTTACAAACCCCAGAAGCAGTGAAGTTGTCACGTTGTGTAAATGGTAAAAAAAAAGAGAATACAATGATGTGCTAATCCTTTTCAACTTATATTCAATTGAACATAACAACAAGATATTTCATGTTCACACTGAGAAACTTCTTTTTTTTGTGCAACTAATCATTAACTTAGAATTGAATGGCAGCAACACATTGCAAGAAAGTTGTCACAGGGGCATTTTTACCACTGTGTTACATGGCCTTTCCTTTTAACAACACTCAGTAAAGGTTTGGGAACTGAGGAGACACATTTTTGAAGCTTTCCAGGTGGAATTATTTCTCATTCTTGCTTGATGTACAGCTTAAGTTGTTCAACAGTCCGGGGGTCTCTGTTGTTGGTCTTCATAATGTGGGTGTTGTACACACACACGTATAGTCTACCCATATATATATATATATATATATA
>NW_026908354.1:0-8532 GCF_033978785.1 Entelurus aequoreus
CGTACAGGCGAGCACTTTGTATTACTTTGCACCGTTGTATTATTTGTACTCTGCACGAATGCTGTTCGCCATGTCAAAGATGTGAAAGTTTGATTGAATGATTGAAAGATTTATTGTTAATAAATGGGACGCTACTTCTTGGGTAGTGATTAATGCGAAGGGCTACCAGTTTGATACACACTTAAATAAATTGCCAGAAATAGCCAATTTGCTCAATTTACCTTTAACTCTATGTTATTATTAATAATTAATGATATTTATACTTAATTGAACGGTTTAAAAGAGGAGAAAACACAAAAAAAATGACAATTAAATTTTGAAACATAGTTTATCTTCAATTTCGACTCTTTAAAATTCAAAATTCAACCGAAAAAAAGAAGAGAAAAACTAGCTAATTCGAATCTTTCTGAAAAAATTAAAAAAATAATTTATGGAACATCATTAGTCATTTTTCCTGATTAAGATTCATTTTAGAATTTTGATGACATGTTTTAAATAGGTTATAATCCAATCTGCACTTTGTTAGAATATATAACAAATTGGACCAAGCTATATTTCTAACAAAGACAAATCATTATTTCTTCTAGATTTTCCAGAACAAAATTTTTAAAAGAAATTCAAAAGACTTTGAAATAAGATTTACATTTGATTCTACAGATTTTGTAGATTTGCCAGAATAATTTTTTTGAATTTTAATCATAATAAGTTTGAAGAAATATTTCACAAATATTCTTCGTCAAAAAAAACGAAGCTAAAATGAAGAATTAAATTAAAATGTATTTATTATTCTTTACAATAAAACAAATACATTTACTTGAACATTGATTTCAATTGTCAGGAAAGAAGAGGAAGGGATTTAAAAGGTAAAAAGGTATTAGGTGTTTAAAAATCCTAAAACCATTTTTAGGGTTGTATTTTTTCTCTAAAATTGTCTTTCTGAAAGTTATAAGAAGCAAAGTAAAAAAAATAATGAAATTATTTAAACAAGTGAAGACCAAGTCTTTAAAATATTTTCTTGGATTTTCAAATTCTATTTGAGTTTTGTCTCTCTTAGAATTAAAAATGTCGGGCAAAGCGAGACCAGCTTGCTAGTAAATAAATACAATTTAAAAAATAGAGGCAGCTCACTGGTAAGTGCTGCTATTTGAGCTATTTTTAGAACAGGCCAGCGGGCTACTCATCTGGTCCTTACGGGCTACCTGGTGCCCGCGGGCACCGCGTTGGTGACCCCTGCTCTAACCACTAGGCCACTGAGTGACGTCACGTGCAAGAAAGGTTCTAAAAACATGGCACGATCAATACCTAATAGTACTGAGGGAATTTGGTCGGTGCTTATGGACGTACCAAATTCAGCCCCCATTTCTATATGTGTGCACATGGGAAGAATCCAATTACAGCTTGGAAAATAATCATGAATAACAGAGAAGCTGATGCTCTCTGGATGACTGAGTAATGGGTTTTTTTTTGCACATGCTAAAAGATGTATTAATCTTTTGGGCTAAGTGCCAGATTAAAACAGGTCTAAATATTATCCTCTTCTGCAAAAATACAAATGTCCATTGCAGAGGTCGCTGGCTCTCAGGAGGATATATAATAACTAATGACAGGATTGGCCTGCAAACACACTTTCTATGTCGTCCGTCCGTCCATCCATCTTCTTACCGAGTTATGTGGCAATCTGAAAGGTTTGAAACAGCAGCACCCGGGCGTCAAAGTCATTTTAGCTCAGGGGCCGCATGGAGGAAAATGGACAAATAAAATCATGGCATTAAAACTAAAAAAAATAAAGACGACTTCAGATTGTTTTCTTTGTCTTTGCCAAAAATAGAACAAACACATTCTGAGAATATTACAATAAAAATATAGAAAACAATTTTAAGTAGGGATGTCCGATAAGGGCTTTTTACCGATATCCGATATTCCGATATTGTCCAACTCTTTAATTACAGATACCGATATCAACCGATACCGATATCAACCGATATATACAGTCGTGGAATTAACACATTATTATGCCTAATTTGGACAACCAGGTATGGTGAAGATAAGGTACTTTTAAAAAAAATTATAAAATAAAATAAGATAAATAAATTAAAAACATTTTCTTGAATAAAAAAGAAAGTAAAACAATATAAAAACAGTTACATAGAAACTAGTAATTAATGGAAATGAGTAACATTAACTGTTAAAGGTTAGTATTATTAGTGGAGCAGCAGCACGCACAATCATGTGTGCTTACGGACTGTATCCCTTGCAGACTGTATTGATATATATTGATATATAATGTAGGAAGCAGAATATTAATAACAGAAAAAAACAACCCTTTTGTGTGAATGAGGAGGGAGGTTTTTTGGGTTGGTGCATTTATTGTAAGTGTATCTTGTGTTTTTTATGTTGATTTAATTAAAAAAAAAACAAAAAAAAAACGATACCGATAATAAAAAAAACGATACCGATAATTTCCGATATTACATTTTAACGCATTTATCGGCCGATCGGACATCCCTAATTTTAAGTTTGGATCCATGAAGGAAAGAAGAAAGTGAATGAATGTTTATAACTGAATACATGCAAAAAAAAAATTGTATGCATATTTTTATTTTGTCATATTTATTTTTTAATGAATGAAGTAACGTTTATGAGAACCTTTTTCCAAAACACAATATAGAATGTGAGATATAACAGGATAATGCACACGTTTATCATTTGTTTTCAAATCATCAATCAATCTATGTTTACCTATATAGCCCTAAATCACCAGTGTCTCAAAGGGCTGCACAAGCCACAACGACATCCTCGGTACAGAGCCCACATAAGGGCAAGGAAAAACTCACAACCCCAATAGGACGTTGATGTGAGAGACTATGAGAAACCATGGAGAGGACCGCATATGTCCATATAGTGTGAGAGTCCAGTCCATAGTGGATCTAACATAATAGTGAGAGTCCAGTCCATAGTGGATCTAACATAATATTGTGAGAGTCCAGTCCATAGTGGATCTAACATAATAGTGAGAGTCCAGTCCATAGTGGATCTAACATAATAGTGAGAGTCCAGTCCATAGTGGATCTAACATAATATTGTGAGAGTCCAGTCCATAGTGGATCTAACATAATATTGTGAGAGTCCAGTCCATGGTGGATCTAACATAATAGTGAGAGTCCAGTCCATAGTGGATCTAACATAATATTGTGAGAGTCCAGTCCATAGTGGATCTAACATAATATTGTGAGAGTCCAGTCCATGGTGGATCTAACATAATAGTGAGAGTCCAGTCCATAGTGGATCTAACATAATAGTGAGAGTCCAGTCCATAGTGGATCTAACATAATATTGTGAGAGTCCAGTCCATAGTGGATCTAACATAATATTGTGAGAGTCCAGTCCATGGTGGATCTAACATAATAGTGAGAGTCCAGTCCATAGTGGATCTAACATAATATTGTGAGAGTCCAGTCCATAGTGGATCTAACATAATATTGTGAGAGTCCAGTCCATGGTGGATCTAACATAATAGTGAGAGTCCAGTCCATAGTGGATCTAACATAATAGTGTGAGAGTCCAGTCCATAGTGGATCTAACATAATAGTGTGAGAGTCCAGTCCATAGTGGATCTAAAATAATAGTGAGAGTCCAGTCCATAGTGGATCTAACATAATAGTGAGAGTCCAGTCCATAGTGGATCTAACATAATAGTGTGAGAGTCCAGTCCATAGTGGATCTAACATAATATTGTGAGAGTCCAGTCCATAGTGGATCTAACATAATAGTTAGAGTCCAGTCCATAGTGGATCTAACATAATAGTGAGAGTCCAGTCCATAGTGGATCTAACATAATAGTGAGAGAGTCCAGTCCATAGTGGATCTAACATAATAGTGTGAGAGTCCAGTCCATAGTGGATCTAACATAATAGTGAGAGTCCAGTCCATAGTGGATCTAACATAATAGTGTGAGAGTCCAGTCCATAGTGGATCTAACATAATAGTGAGAGTCCAGTCCATAGTGGATCGAACATAATAGTGAGAGTCCAGTCCAACGCTTACAAAAAAGTGGGAGCCCAAAAATGTACTGTGGGACCCCATTTTTATGACTTGATCCCGGGTCGGATTTGCTTTGTCTGCGTCACGGCACTCGATGTTCGCCCTTGGCAGTCAGCAGGCCGGGTTTGGACACAAACACTGATACGAGACAACTTGCAATTGTTGTCCCTTTACACAGATAGAAAAGTACAACTTCAGCACAATTGATAATAACTATAGCAACGGCCTTTAAGCATAAGAGTTGTGTGATAACTTGAACTCTAACTTATAATAATAATTCACCCTAGGGCTGCAACAACTAATCGATTAAATCGATTAACATCGATTGTAAAAATAGTTGGCGATTAATTTAGTCATCGATTCGTTGGATCTATGCTATGCGCAGACGCTACTTCTTTTTTTTATTTTATTTTTTATAAACCTTTATTTATAAACTGCAACATGTACAAACAGCTGAGAAACAATAATCAAAATAAGTATGGTGCCAGTATGCTGTTTTTTTTCAATAAAATACTGGAAAGGATAGAAATGTAGTTGGTCTCTTTTATCCGATTATTAATCGATTAATCGAAGTAATAATCGACAGATTAATCGATTATCAACTGTGCAATATTAGCCTTCGAGTGCAATACGTCAGACACTGATTGTTATTTATTACCCTGGTACTCTTGTCTTCTTCTGTATATTGTACAGTATGTTGTATTTCTATAGTGTTTTGTATATTGTACAGGATTGCTTATTATTTTTATTGTATAGTAGTTTGTTTATTTAAATTGTTAGTTTTTTCTTTATTAGCTGTTGTGTCATTTATTTTTACCCCATATTTGTCCCCACTACCGCACCTTAAATTGGAGTCCTTAATCTCGTTATATGCAAATATAATGACAATAAAGTCCATTCTATTCTATTCTATTCCATTACTTACACATAATTATTCTAACAGTCTGCTTTTAAATGGTTAGTAGCTTTAGTTCATGCTAGTTGTGTTTAGCGTCGTAAAAGACTGATTAACTTATTTCTACACTTAAATGACAGTCAACCTCTCTAGCTAATGAACGTTTTAGGACAACAACAGTTGAGTTTGGCTAGAATGTATTCACTTTTCTTTGAGGAAATTGTTGAAAACCAGAAGAACTGGAAAGTGATGCGACTGTGCTACATCGGAGCTCTAAATCAATCAAACATGATAACTTCTCCGCTATCCTCACATGCACCTGTATAGTCACATCTGCAGCCTCATGAACGCCACCTAGTTCAAATAAAAACCCTCCACAGAACAGGCCGTCCTAAACAGAGTTCTACTTCCAGAAGCCGCCCATTACTTGTAAGAGTGACTTCTTTGTGCAGCTACCTGGGCCGCGGGTTTATTTTTACCCTCCCTACGTCCCTCCTCATTCTTTAGCTGCTTCGGGAGATGGCGTTAGTTTGGCTTCATCTCTGACAAAAGATAAATGAGCTCTGGGTCTGTGGTGATCCACTATGGCTGCCAGGGGGTTCCAAAATAGCAAACTATTTTTCATATGGAGGGAAGTGATACAGAGCGTGATGGTGCAGCCCGCCAACGTTTACCATATAAATGTATGCCGGTATGTACGTTTCATTTTCAGCCCTTTTCCTCACGACTTTCTGTTGATGTTGGATGCTTTGCAGCAATTAAAGGTGACCCAGAGGGCTGCGGAGTTGAGGAGTTTGTGGTGAAAGAGTTTTAAAGTTCAGTGCAGTGTTTCGTAATGCTGACTGACTTCAAAGTTGTTCAAATTGTAAAAAATACGACTTCGAGCAGTACCGTAAAGTCTACAATAGCTGTAAAAACTTCATATACTTAAAGGCCTACTGAAAGCCACTACTAGCGACCACGCAGTCTGATAGTTTATATATCAATGATGAAATCTTAACATTGCAACACATGCCAATACGGCCGGGTTAACTTATAAAGTGACATTTTAAATTTACCGCTAAACTTCCGGTTGAAAAAGCCTTTGGAGGATGACGTATGCACGTGACGTAGCCAGGGGAACAGAGGTATGGCTTCCCCATTGAATACAATACAAAAAAGCTCTGTTTTCATTTCATAATTCCACAGTATTCTGGACATCTGTGTTGGTGAATCTTTTGCAATTTGTTTAATGAACAATGGAGGCTGCAAAGAAGAAAGTTGTAGGTGGGATCGGTGTATTAGCGGCTGGCTGTAGCAACACAACAAGGACTACTTACTTGGATAGCAGACGCCTAGCCGATGCTAGCCGCCCACCGCACGGATGATCGGGTGAAGTCCTTCGTCGTGCCGTCGATCGCTGGAACGCAGGTGAGCACTGGTGTTGATGAGCAGATGAGGGCTGGCTGGCGTAGGTGGAGCGCTAATGTTTTTATCATAGCTCTGTGAGGTCCGGTTGCTATGTTGCTAAGTTAGCCTTAGCGTCGTTAGCAACAGCATTGTTAAGCTTTGCCAGGCTGAGATCTATTAACCGTGTAGTTACATGTCCATGGTTTAATAGTATTGTTGATCTTCTGTCTATCCTTCCAGTCAGGGATTTATTTATTTTGTTTCTATCTGCATTTGAGACAGATGCTATCACGTTAGCTCATGCTAAAGAGCTTCGTCGATGTATTGTCGTGGAGATAAAAGTCACTGTGAATGTCCATTTCGCGTTCTCGACTCTCATTTTCAAGAGGATATAGTATCCGAGGTGGTTTAAAATACAAATCCGTGATCCACAATAGAAAAAGGAGAGAGTGTGGAATCCAATGAGCCAGCTTGTACCTAAGTTACGGTCAGAGCGAAAAAAAATATGTATTTCACTGCATTCTAGTCCGTCACTCTAACGTTCCTCATCCACAAATCTTTCATCCTCGCTCAAATTAATGGGGTAATCGTCGCTTTCTCGGTCCGAATAGCTCTAGCTGCGTTGAAAACAATAGGAAAATATGAGGGAGTGAACAACTGACAACGTCACGCTACTTCCGGTAGGGGCAAGGCTTTTTTTTTTATCAGAGACCAAAAGTTGCGAACTTTATCGACGTTGTTCTCTACTAAATCCTTTCAGCAAAAATATGGCAATATCGCAAAATGATCAAGTATGACACATAGAATGGATCTGCTATCCCCGTTTAAATAAAAAAAATTCCAACCAAAAATGCCCCCCCCCCCAAAATAGACAAAGTAGCGATTTTATCATACCATACCATACCAACTTTATTTTGAAAGCCCTTTAAAAACAACCCCAGTCGAAGAACAAAGGGCTGTACACCACATAGAAATACAGGCAAAGGACAGACTAAAAACAACATTTAAAACAGAGGTAAAATACACATTCAAAAAGCAAATTCTAATTATCTTAAGAACAATTTGCTGGATAAAAAGCAGTTCAAAAGTTAAAAACAGTTAAAAAAGTTAAAAACTGTTTACATTTTAGGAAAAAATGTCACCACATTACTGGAACGCCCGCTTTGAACTCCAAAATCTGACATCACCAACAGAAGGCTGGAGGCAGTTTCATATTGCATAATATGAGTTTTGGTCGCATCTTCATCTCGAATCATGTTATATTCATGCAGAATTTAAAGGAGCCATATGTAATAATTTCATGTCAAGTCATCATTAAATGGCCCTGATATGTCAGACAGCATTAACACATCATCTTCCTCTCCGATACCTTTATAAGTGATAACAGTAGTTCAGCCGGGATATGCTCATTTCAAAATTAGATTTACAGCCCCGAAATATTGTTACTGTTTTCATTTCGATGCCCCGCCCTCCACCGTTTGACCAATTAGAAAGTCAGTGAGTGTGTCACATGTGTCCCAAATTGTTGGTGACGAACCCCAAGATGCAGAGAAGGCAGGCTTTGTGCGGGAAAACATCATTTAATGTCCAAAATAAATGTAAAACACAAACCAGGAACTAGGAATAGCCAAACTGAAAACAGGAACCAGCAAACAGAAAAACTGGAAACAGCTAACGGCTAACAAGATCTAGCTAACAGGAAAACGCAAAACAAAAGAGCTAGGAGACAGCAAACTGTAAATAGCTATTAGGAACTATCAAACAGGAAGAGTACAATATCACAGCAAATGGCAATCATATGGTTATTGTCAGTAGTATCAGAAAACAAAGACTAAAACCAACTACAACCAACGCTAGAAATGGTTGTACTGGTGAAAATAAGTAGAGCATGCTTAGCAGCCTAATGTACGCCCAAAACTAAAGAGGAGACATTTTACTAAGGTATGCCTGTAGGCTACTGTTTCAAACATTTCAGATGCCATATAACTTGGTACATGTAGTCCACAATATTTTCAGGAAGAGTGTCATGCCCAGGGGTCCCCAAACTACGGCCTGCGGGCCGGATACGGCCCCCCAGCATCCAAAATCCGGCCCGCGGGAAGTCCCAAGTTAAAAAAATATATATATATTTTATTTTATTTTATTTTATTTATCTTTTAATAATTTTTTTTTTTTTTAAATTTGTCCTTACTAGTCCATTTTCTACC
>NW_026908355.1:0-7760 GCF_033978785.1 Entelurus aequoreus
AACCAACCCCCAAAACCCCAAACCCCAAACCCCTTAATAGTTAAATAATAAATAAAATAAAATGTATATAATAAATAATTAATATGGAGGAATTTGTGATCAGCAACTAGGACAATTTAATTTCTATTTCATCCAATTTTTTAGACATTTAATATGAAAATTATGCAAACATGGTGTTTACATAAATTTATTATCTATTAAACTTTCTTATAAATTATTTTTACTTTCATCAATGGAATCAAAAATTTAATTAAAACAAATTGGACACTATTCTTAAAAATTATTTAATTTATTTATATTTATATAATAATCATGAAATTTAGGAATAATAAATTTTGGCAGCATAAAATGTCTTCCTAATTACTTTTATATAAACATATAGCCAATTTATAAAAAAACAATTAAATTTATTAAAAATATAAATAATTAATTTGTTTCATATTTAAAAAAATCAAAAAAAATCATTCAAGTACTAATAGGATAAAATAGTTAGCTTATTATAATAAACATATGGTATTTTAACTTAAAGCATTTTCATTATATTAAATAATTTATATTGTGATGTATTTAAAATAATGGATATAAAAATAATATCAAATAAATTTAATAATACTATTATATAAAATTAGATAATAAAATAGATAGTCCCATTAAAATAAATATCTTAAGCATAAATTTAGTTCATACTTTATTTATTTAATTTATATCTTCTATTTATTAGATTATTTCATTTTCAAATTTCTCAAAAACTATCTTAAACTTTAAAAATATTAAAACACTTTAAATATAAAAAATAACTAAAAATATTTCTTAATATTCTTTATATATATTTAAGGAATAGTTGAAATTGAAATTCATTATAATTATTTCAATCATCAAATTAGCTATCCAAAAATATATTGAAAATATATGTAATTAGTTTTCTTCATTTATATTCATAGATTATTTTATTATATTATATAATATTACATAATTAAATATTAAATATATAATTAAAAATATTAAAGGTTTAACTATCTTAATATATAAAGGTTAAATAATAAATTAAATTTCTTATTAATATTAAGGTATTTTTATAATTCCATTTACTATAATATCTTTTAAAATATTATGTGATATTTTTAGGGATTAACCATCTTTATTTAAAAAATTAAATTTAGCTGAAGTTATAATATTTTAAAAAAAATTGAATTAAAATATATTTTATGCAAATAAATATTATTCTATTTAATTATCTGAAATTAATTATGTTTGATCTTTATTAACTTTAAATGAAAATTATGTTAATATAATTTTATCTTCTATTAAATTACCATCAAATAAATAAATTACTATATAAATTCTTTATTATTATTCATCAAAAAAAAATTCTAATCGAAGCTAACCTCCTTATTTTGTAAAAAATTTCATAAATTTTTAATCTTTTTTAATACTCCAAAATCCTGTAAAAATACTATTAGTTATATTATATTAATTATAAAACAAATCAAGATTTTATTATGGCTATTAAAATAATTAAATGTTTTTTATAAATTTAATAAATAAAAAAATATAAAAAAATTTAATTTAATTTTTTAAAATATACATTATAAAAATATTATTAAAAAATCAAAAAAAGAATTTTCAAATTTGTTTTCTTTTTTATCATATCTTTTTTTATTGATAAAATGCTTTTTCATTAATTTCAACCACCTTATTGTCCACATATATATTACGTTCTATTATTAGTAAATTATCTATTCCTAAATGAGTTAAATTAATTATTTTCATGATTATTACTATTATCATTAATAAATATACTATTAAAGAATAATTTTATGTAAATAAAAATTTTAATAAAAAATTATTTAATTGAAAATAAAAAATTATTAAAAATATTCTATCTTTAAGTTTGCATTATAAATTTAATAAATATTAATGAATTTATATATAGATGATTTTTTAAGTTATAATTTATCTTTATTATATTTAGAAGAATAAAATTAAATATTAAATATATTATTAAATAAGAAAGAAGATTTTTTAACAAATTTTCAAAAATATACTCTTATGGATTAGATTATTATATTCTTTGATTATATTAATTATTTATTAATATTTAACTTTGAAATAAAAAAATTATAAAAAATATTTATGAGTATATAATTAGGTATTGTTTTACTTTAAATAAATAATAAAAAAGAAATTAAACAAATAATGATTAATATATAATACTATTTATAACTTATTAATAATTAATAAAATCATAAATCAAAAATAATAATAAATTATCTAAGTTCATTTAAGTTAATATTTTTTGATTTTTTATAATAAAAAAAATTATCTAAAGATAAATTAAATTTTTTTTAATCAATAGAAAATATATTATATGAATAAACTTAAAGTATTTCCATAAATAATTTAAAAGATATTTAAAATAACTAAGCATAAAATTAAATTTAACAAATTAATAATGAAGAATAAAATTTACCATGGATTAATTTTTAAATATTTTTAAAATTTTTTGATAAATAAGGATCTTAGTTATTATAATTTTAAAAATTAACTTTAAATAAATAAAATTATTTAAATTCTTTATAAATTTATTTTTAATGATATTTTTATTTAATAGATGATGATTATGTATTATATTATTTAAAAAGTTAAAATTTATATATTACTATGATATAATCTAATTTATATTATATTTAGGCATGTTTAAATGAAATATAATTTTTAATAATAGATATTAATAATATTGAATATTTATTATAAATTTATAAATATTATTCACTTGTAATATTTAATATTTATAATAAGATTATATAACATATTACATTAATCTAATAATAAAATAAATTATATTAAGAAAAAAATTTATTATGAATTCTACTTTAATAGATTATTAATTAATATTAATATTTTATATAAAATTAATAAATTTAATAAAATTATTTAATTTTTAAAGAAATAATTAATAATATATCTATAATATTTTATTAAATTTAAGATATAAATTTGAAATAAAATAATTTTGAATAATAACTTAGTGATATATTATATAATATTTTTTCTATAATTATTAACTAAAATAATTATATAATAAATATTATAAAATAATTAATAAAAAATAAAAATATCATAAATATTAGATAATAAAGGAAATTAATTAAAAAAATACTAAAAAAAATTACTCTTACAACCTAATCATATTAATGTGAGTTTATTATTATTTATCTTAAATTTATTTATTAATTTGAATAAAATTTTTCATTTAGTTGTAACTAATGCTAATAAATTTATAATATTTTATATAATTAAAATTAAAATTAAAATAATTAATTATAAATAGAAGAATTTAATTTAAAAATACATAAAGAAAAATATTTAAAAAATATTTTAATCTATTTAATAAAAAATAAATAACTTAAGATTAAATAATAAAATTTAAATTAAAAATTAATAAATATTTAATATATTAATTTTATATATATTTTATAATAATTATTAAATTAAAATAGTCTTCAAATAATATAATAAAAAATATAAAAAATTTATAAATAATTAAGATTAAATTAATAAGTATAAATAATTAAAAAATTATATATATTTTTTCATCATTAAAAAAATGATTCAATTGATTATTATAATATATTTATTATAATATTAAAACTAATAAAATTATCAAATATTTAAATAATATAAATAAATGAATATAATCTAAAATAAATAAAAATTATATAAAAAATTTTATTATTTTTATTAAATTTAAATTATCAAGAAAAATATTTTTATATTCCATAAAATAATATTTTAATTTGTTAATATCATATGAATTTTAATTTTTTAAAAAAATATAATTAATAAAATAATAAATATTATTTTTGTTTATTTTGCAATAGAATTATATTTTTTAATTAAAAGTAATTTAAATAAAATTTAAATATTAATATAAAACTTTTTGAATTAGATAGTATAAAAGAAATTTTTAATTTAGATAATTAATAATAATATTGTAAATATATTTCTAAATAAATATAAAAAATATTAAAAGATATATAATACCTATAATATATTATTATTTTTTATTTCTTATTTACTATTTTTCATTTTTTTAATTATTTATAATTTTTTTTTTAAAATAAAATTTTTAAATGATTAATTTTAGAAACTATTTATAAAATTTTTATATGATTAATTTTAGAAATTATTTATAAAATAATTTTTTTATTTTTTTATTTTTTTATTTATTCTATTATACTTATTTAATTAATTCTTTTTTTTTCTTATCTTTATTAATTATAAAATATAAATTTATTTCTTTATATGATTTTTATTAATTTAAAAAAAATCTACAAAGACTTTTTTTATATATATAAATAATTTATATATTTTTTTTTCTTATATTTATTTATTTCTTTAAAATTTTATTTTAAAACTTTATTTTAATAATTTTAATTTTTTAGTTTCATTATTAAATCTATATAATTTATTTTTTTTAGTTAATTAAATTTATTTCTTATATATATAATTTTTAAATATTATAAATATTAAACTATATTATAATTTAAGGTATTTTAATTATTTAATAGGAAATATTTATTATTAATTTTATTATCATCCTTAATTCAATATTAAATATTATTTAAAAATCTTTATTTTTTTTTATATAAAGCCTATTTTTATTTAATTTATTATAATATTTTATTTTAATTTTAAATAAAAATTTGTAATATACTTTTATTTATCATATTATTAGTTTATATTCTTAATCTTATTTCTCTTTTTATTTTAATAATATTTTATTCTATTTTTTATATTAATATTTTAATTATTATTTCTTTTTTAGAATGAATTTTATATTATAATTTTAAATTTGTTATAGTTATTATTTTTTGTCTTAATTTTTATTATAAAAGTATTTAAAATTTAATCTATAAATTATATTTGTTACTTTATTTAAATATTATATTTATCTATTATATTAATTATATGATTTATATTTTTTTAATTATTATTTATATTATTATTAATAAAAAAAATTATACTAAATATTTTATTTTATAATTTATATAAATTTATAACTTAATTTATAATAAATAAATAATCTTTTTTATAAGCTCTTTAATTTGAATTATAAGTGTTTAATATAAAAATTTTAAAAAAATATTTATTTTAAATAATCTTCATATATTTTTAATATTTAAAATTTAATTATTAAGATTATTAATATAACCTAAAATATTTTTTCAATAAAAATTAAATTTAATTTATATATTATATACTTTTAAAAACTTATATTAATATTATTAATTAAATTTATATATTTTTTTAATAACATTTAATCATTATTTTTTTAATATACCTTTTATTATCAATTTTTATTTTTAATTCTTTATACTTATATTTTTTAAAATATTAAATAATACTTTTAAACTTAAAGTTTTCTTTTTGATAGAATGTTAATATTTTTTAATTAATTAATTAATTAATATTCATATATAGTATATAAATTATAAATATTTAAAAATTATTAATATGAAATTTTCAAAGGAAATTATTATTTATCAAGATTATTATGTAAATTATATCCTCCAATATTTTAAATATCTGTTTAATATTCATCTAATATAACTTTATCATTATTATCAAAATAATAACTTCCCTTAATATTAATAATACTTTATAAATTTTAAAATTTATCTTCATCATAGTGTATATAAAATAACAAAAAATTATTATCAGGATTATTAAAATATTTTTTTCTATTTTTTATTATTTAATTAGCAAATGAGCTTAGCTATTAAACATCACCATCAAATATATCAACTATTTCATTTATTTTAAAGTTTTCACAAAATTATTCACAATAATAAAAAAAATAATCTTTTTTAAAATTATAGCAATTTAAAACATCTTATTATTTTTTTATATCAATTTAATAGGTTAATATATTTTAATCACCTTAACAATTTTATAACATAGAAAAGTTATCTAATATATTTTTTAGAAAATTTATATTTTAGTGATTTATATTAATATTATCATCTACTAATTTTTTACAAAAATCTTATGATAGAAAAATTTTTTTATTTACATTTATATTTAATATTTAAATTTTATCATACATTTAATTATGTAATTATAAGTCACAAATATTACAAAAAAAATTTTATCATATTGATGAAATATTTTTAATTTATTATTTTATATTGGTAATATAATTTTTGATTTAATTTATATTTTTACTATATGTTACCATATTAAGATGAGCATTTTTACATTAATTTATTGAAGAATTTTTATAATTATTACTCAAATATAAAAATTCATAAAAAAATCCTAATATTATTTTTATACTAATTAAATATAAATTATAGTATTTTTCAAATTTTTAAGATATTCCATTTATCCATTTTTAATTTAAAATTTTTAATTCCTTATTTGAGCAACATGATTATTTTATATTCGGACATAATTTATCCTATAATTTAATAGAAGATTATAATTCACCAATTTAATAGCTTTTAAGTAATTCAAAATTACATTTCTTTTTAAAATATTAAATATTTCCTATGATATTTTGTTTATTACTTTGTTTTTCTTTTATATTTTATTCTTTTATTATAATAAATAAAATTTTTAGTAACAATAATTTAAATAGCATTATATTTTTAATAAATTTTAATAATTTATTTAAAATTATTTTTATCATCTGTAGATTTATTTATAAATGATTTACCTTTAAATATTAAATTCTGAGTTAAAGAACATATTTTGAATGTTTTATTTGAATTTTGTTTTTTGCTCTTTTATAATAAATTATTATTTAAACTTAATTTATAAGAAAATATATTTTTATTTGGTTATTTTTTTTATTATTCTAAAGAATTATTCATCAATGTTTTACATTAAAATTTTTATTATTTATTTTTATTTAATAATTTATTATTATTTTATTTATTTTTATAATATTCATTTCTTAACATAAAAGATTTATTTTTATTATCAAATAATTTAATTATATATTATTATATTTTTTTTTTTTTATTAGTCTTCATATCTTTGTTATCATTTTTCTCATTTTTTTTAATTTTATTATTTTACTTTATAGTCCTTAATATTTAAGAATTTAAACCTAATTTATTTTTTTAATTATTTTTTTTTGCATTTTCTTTTTAATTCTTAAAAATTTTTTTATCCTTCATTATAAATACTTTTGGATTTAAAAAATCTTTTTTTTATTTTTTTTAATCTTTTGTCATATTAATAAAATTAATTTTATTTAAATTATTTTCTTCTTCTTCTTAAATATCATCGAAATTTCCTTTATATATATATTTAAAAGATTTTGATAACATCTTTTAAATTTAATCATTCTTAATTAAATTTTCTGAGATATTTTTTACTTTTTAATTAACTTAATTTTTTAAGTATTTATATAAAATTTTTTTAATAAATTTTAAGATTTGCTTAAATTTAAGATTTTAATTCATTTTTATTATCTTATATATAAATTTTTTTTAATGCTTTTTAATTTACTAGAAATCATATATATAATTTCTTCTTCGAATATTTTTTAAAAAAAATCATAAATTCTTTATAGATTTCCTTCTTAATCTAATTTTTATAAAACACTATCTAAACTTAAAGTATATTTTAAATCATCATTAATTTTATTATATAAATTTATTATTGACATTATAATTTATACGTTTTATTATAATGGGGTTTGGGGTTTGGGGTTTGGGGTTTGGGGTTTGGGGTTTGGGGTTTGGGGT
>NW_026908356.1:2500-7756 GCF_033978785.1 Entelurus aequoreus
AACGTAGAATCCTATACAAAAAGCTCTGTTTTCATTTCATAATTCCACAGTATTCTGGACATCTTTTGCAATTTTTTTTAATGAACAATGAAGGCTGCAAAGAAGACAGTTGTAGGTGGGATCAGTGTATTAGCAGCGGACGACAGCAACACAACCAGGAGGACTTTGTTGGAGCGCTAGCCGCGCTAGCCGCGGACCTCACCTTGACTTCCTACGTCTCCGGGCCGCCAAACGCATCGGGTGAAGTCCTTCGTCCTTCTGCCGATCGCTGGAACGCAGGTGAGCACGGGTGTTGATTAGCAAATGAGGGTTGGCTGGCGTAGGTGGAGAGCTAATGTTTTTAGCATAGCTCTGTGCAGTCTGGTTGCTAAGTTAGCTTCAATGGCGTCGTTAGCACAGCATTGTTAACCTTCGCCAGCCTGGAAAGCATTAACCGTGTATTTACATGTCCACGGTTTAATAGTATTGTTGATTTTCTATCTCTACTTCCAGTCAGGGGTTTATTTCTTCTGTTTCTATATGCAGTTAAAGCAAGATGCTATCACGTTAGCTCGTAGCTAAAGCATTTCGCCGATGTATTGTCGTGGAGATAAAAGGCACTGAATGTCCATTTCGCGTTCTCGACTCTCATTTTCAAGAGGATATAGTATCCGAGGTGGTTTAAAATACAAATCTGTGATCTACAATAGAAAAAGGAGAGTGTGGAATCCAATGAGCCAGCTTGTACCTAAGTTACGGTCAGAGCGAAAAAAGATACGTCCATCGCTGCCTCTCAAGTCCTTCACTGTAACGTTCCTCATCTACGAATCTTTCATTCTCGCTCAAATTAATGGGGTAATCATCACTTTATCGGTCCGAATCCCTCTCGCTCCATTGTAAACAACGGGGAATTGTGAGGAATACTAGCTCCTGTGACGTCACGCTACTTCCGGTACAGGCAAGGCTTTTTTTTATCAGCGAGCAAAAGTTGCGAACTTTATTGTCGATTTTCTCTACTAAATCCTTTCAGCAAAAATATGGCAATATCGCGAAATGATCAAGTATGACACATAGAATGGATCTGCTATTCCCGTTTGAATAAAAAAAAATCATTTCAGTAGGCCTTTAACGCAGCTAATATTTTCCTGTGTGTACACTTTGTGCTTAAGTCTTATTTCCGCGAGTAAACTCTTGTGCTTTACCTTGAAGGCGTTGGAATGTGTATTGGGAGTATGATGTACTCCCTTTTTACCTTATCTCTGTAGAACTGAGGCTGTATTCCTTTCTGGGACGGGAGAGAGTTGTTTTTGTACTCTTTTTCCGTTTGATTTTTAGACCGCTTCTAGATGCCGCTAGTGATGGGATGCATCGGCGCATGCGTCGAGCTCATAGAGCAAAAACCTGTGTCGGTGCGCGTACCGCTTTTAGAAAGTCACGTGACCGATCATGAGCCGTTTCGGTCACGTGACCGATACACGAACTGTGTCGCACTGACGCCTCCTCTGTGCCCTGTGAGCGGGTCTTTTTTACAGCCGGAGAAATAACTAAGAAGAGAAATCGTCTAAAATTTTATACGTTGGAAAAACTGTTTTTTTAATACAAATGTGTAAAAAAAAATGTTTTAAAAAATTCCCAGTCCACAAGCTTTCTCTTATATTTCCATGTTATGATACATGTTCACATTATTTATTGACTGTATCTAAAAAAGATAAAAATATATTTTTATTTAAATGAAGATATGAAATAATCCTAAATGAAATACTATGTTATTATGAATTATTGACCTATTCAAGGCTCCAATTAGGTCACATTAAATATTCCACTTTGAGATATTTTTTGGGGGAAATGTTGCATATTTTGTGTTTGCCATATAAAAAACTATGTTTTTTTTGTTTTTTTAAAAAGAAGGGCCTAAAATGAACAAACAAGGAACATAATAAACAACAATACAAGTTATAATTGACGGAATATTGTGTTAACAATTTTTTTTAAAAATACGATTTATTTTTTAGCACTTTACTGAGCAGGACCCTTTGGGATCCCCAATAATTTTAGTGTTACTTTTTTTTTTTTTTTTTTAAGTGTCATTGCTCAAAAATTAATAAAACATTAAAATCAATGTTGTTATGAGTTATGTTATGAGCTCCAGTTTCTATATGATCTGAAATGTTCCACTTTAAAATGTTATTGGGGGAAAATATATCATATTTTGGTTTTTTTCCATAAAAAACTGGGTTTTCTTTGACAAAAAGGGCATACAACTTAAATCTAAAAAAAACGTTATATTGACAGATATACCTAATGTTGATCTAGATATTTAAACTTTTAATAATAATAATAATAATAATAATAAAAATAATAATACTAAATGACATTTTATTTATTTTTTTGAACCTAAACCCTTTGGAGTCCCCGGTATCAAGCCTGAGTGGAGGCCTAAATGTATATTTTTTTATACATATATTATATTGGTTTTTAAAATAAAAAATATCAAAATGGCCCCCGCTTGCTTTGATTTTTCAGTGTGCGGCCCTCAGTTGAAAAAGTTTGGACACCCCTGTTGTAGGGTGTCCCCAGCTAAATGACAGATAGTGCATGTCATACTGAGGGATAAATAAATAAATAAATATATACGTGTGTGTGTGAGTGTGTGCCAACATAATTAAACTATCACTTACTGCAGGGGTGTCCAAAGTGCGGCCCGGGGGCCATTTGCGGCCCGCAGCTAATTGCTTACCGGCCTGCCACACATTCTGGAAATGCTATTGCAAAAATTAAAAAAAAACATTTAAAAAAAGTGGAATGCAGTTGACACAAAGCTGCCATGCAGGCTGTTTTTTTTCTTTTGTCTTTCTTCATTTTTCTTTTTTGCCATTGCTCAAAAAAAAATAAAAAAAATAAAAATCAATGTTATAATGAATTATTTTTAATTCTCCAATTACTTCAAAAATGTCACTTTAAAACGTTTTGTGTGGAAAAAAATATTGCATATATATTGTGTGGTTGCCATATAAAAACATCAAACAAAGCATAAAACAAACCAAAATAATAGCTCAAACGTAAAATTAACAGATATATCTGAAGTTGATCTTGCGTTGAAAGTAAAAAATAAATA
The DNA here is from genome assembly GCF_033978785.1 of Entelurus aequoreus. Lineage (NCBI taxonomy): Eukaryota > Metazoa > Chordata > Actinopteri > Syngnathiformes > Syngnathidae > Entelurus > Entelurus aequoreus. The sequence continues at coordinate 5,595 of NW_026908356.1, forward strand.
AATAAATGCATCACTTTATGAGTGGGCCACCTTTTGGATCCCAAAGATATTTAGTGGGATTTTATTTATCTTTACACTGTGATTACTCAAAAATAATAATGAATCAATGGTGTCCTGCATTATTGATTATGGCTCTAATTACTAAATACTGCACATTTCAGCTTTACTATAAAAAACTGAAATGTTGTCTTTGACAAAAAAGGCATAAAACCTTTTTTTTTTTTTTTTTTTACTTCATATCAACCTGAAGTTGATATAGAGATTTACTGTAAGCATTGAATAAAATAAAACAAAATAATTTGACTTATTTATAACATTTTAATAACTGTGACCTTTTATGGTCCCCGGGAGCCCTAAAGGTAAAAAAAAAAAAAAAAAAAAAATCCATATATTTTGTTATGGTTTGAAAATGAAAAATATCAAAATGGCCCCCCGCATGCTTTAATTTTTCCATGTGCGGCCCTCAGTGAAAATTTTGGACACCCCTGACTTACTGTATAATGCCTGCTCCCACTGAGATGCCGACTAATAGGATGTTAGTGTAGATTGGGGGTCAGCAACCCGCAGCTGTCCCGCCGCATGCGGCTCTTTAGTGCCGCCCTATTGGCTCCCTGGCGCATTTGATTTAAAATGGAAAAAGATGGGGTCATTTTTTGTTTGAGGACAAACACGACACGAACCTTCCCAATTGTTACAAAGCCCACTGTTGAATATGTTTTGTGTGTATGCTGCACTGATGAGAGTATTTGGTGAACGTTGTTTTGTCCTACTGATTTCGACGGTTCTTGAACTCACTCATGTGGGCTGTGACGCAACAGTTTGTTTACATGTAAAATCTTCCACTCCTTCTGTGTCTCGTTTTGTCCACCAAAAGTTTTATTCTGCGCGTGAATGCACAAAGGTGTGCTTTGTTCATGTTAGTGACTTGTTGGAGTGCTAAGCACGCATATTTGGTCAGTGCAATGACTGCAAGCTAATCCATGCTATTTGGCTAGCTGTATGTACATATTGCATCATTATGCCTCATTTGTAGGTATATTTGAGCTCATTTAAAATCCTTTACTTTTACCCTCTTTGTATATAATTTAGTTTTGCATGTCTCATGACACATTTAAGATAGTTGTTTGTGTGCCATGTTGTTCCAGACCACAGCAAACATTACCTAGCTTGCCAAAGATTGTAATAAATATATTAAAATAAGACAGCCTGCCGTTACCTTTAACTTGTACACACACATCTATACCTTTGGCCATTAAAAGCCAGTCATTTCCAGGAGTTATCTCACCTTCTGAGTAGCCTCTGATTTACTAATGGTTTCTAATGTAAAAATGTGTAGAATAAATATTACATTTCAACATTTCTGTCATCGAAGATTTGCTTCAGCCTGCGACACATACAGTAGTCATTGTGATAGTAGGCTAATATAGCTAATATAGACATTGACATCATGTGTTGTCTTCATTATAAGACTTATATAAGACGTTTCATTTTTTGTGGCTCCAGACAGATTTGTTTTTGTATTTTTGGTCCAATATGGCTCTTTTAACATTTTGGGTTGCCGACCCCTGGTTTAGATGAAGACGTATTCATAATTCACAAAAAGGGTTAAAAAAAAGTATTTCTCTTTATCTTTGGGTCTAAGTTGAAGTTCTCAGTTTATAGCTACAAACTCATGGTTTACAGGTGAGAGGCATGATTTATAATCTAGAAATAACGTTTACCAAGTTAGAGGCGATCATGATTGGACATTTCAATATGTCAACACTATGTGGCACTGTGATCACAGCGTGGCTAAAAGTAGTTCCTCCGCGTTAGCGCTTATTATAGCAATATCGCTGAGACTTGGTTCACATTCAGGCCACAAGAAGTATTGTTGGCGACTTTTGGATGCACTTTTAGAGTGATTTAGAGGCAAAATGGGTTTACTCTCCTTATCTGCAATTTTAATAAACCGTTTATTAAAAATTAAAATGGGAAAACAAAAACATGTGTTATTGTCTCTCGTAACGATTGTGAATAATAGGCAAAGTTCCCCTTTAATACTTGCACTGCTTTAATAGATAAGGTCCTTTGTGCGACTGTAATTATGTTTTTGCGAGTTTAAGTTTTTTTTAAACTTGATTGGACCTGCATTTTGTCATGCTAGGGAAGTGTAATATGTG